>NC_142351.1:35432624-35648874 GCF_059441175.1 Urocampus carinirostris | reverse complement strand
ATTGTCGGTCACGGGTAGCAGATCGCTGGGAACGCGGAAGTGGCACTTCCGTGTCGAGCAAAGGCAAAGTCGAGAGCGAGGAAACAACAGGTCGATGGCCGGGACAGAGGAGCAAAAACATAAACGGGTCCAGAAAAGAGGTCGGCAACGGGAATCAGACGGAAAACAGGGCAGGATAGAGTCAGGAGTCACAAAAGCTTGCCTAGCGTGTAGCGTAGGTTTGCAGACGATCCGACAAATGTTGACAGGAAGGCGGGGGTTTAAAGAAGAGGAAGCAGCCAATCAGCGTCCGTGGCTTTTGGCGCCAACAGAGCAGACTCAGGTGCCCCGCATCAGGAATCATGACAAGATTACATTTTAAACATTTTCTCTGTGTCATTCAAAATCTGATATGCTGTAAATTGAGTTTGGATCGGTTTGGGTCCAGTATTTAAAGGGCAGAGTTTTAACTACAGTTTACAGTCAAGGTGTCACACCAACAGACCCCATTTCGTATGTACTTTAACAAGGGATTCTTTATATGGAAGTTCATTAAATAATGTACGGCCACCGTTTAGACGTTTTATAGTGAAAACCCACGGAACAAACTGTTAACATCAACACCAACCAAGTACACAGAGCAATTTGATTGGGTGAGCGGTATGGGTAGGCACATCTCTGATAACACAGCACGCTTCCCTCTCTCACACATGCGCCCACTGCACTGATGGGTAATGCAACCATTAACTTAACATTTACAGTAGTTTGCGATTTTTTTACACAAACACTGCTTGCATCTTGTTCTGAAACCATGCTTCATTAAAAAAAAAAAGAAAAGAAAAAAAGACTCCTCTGACCCACGGCTCCGCCTCTTTGACCTGCTGCCCTTTGGAACAAGGAATAAAAGGCCAAAGTGATTGTTTCTTCCCCATTTTCACCCTAAAGAAGTGCACGAGACTGAAAGATTTATATCTTGCCAGTTAAATATGTTTGCCTATTTATCCTGTCATTGTTTTAATCTTATTTTTCATTTTTAAGTCTTTTACCATGTCTAATCTCCTTAGGTACAATGTTCACTATGTTCTTATTCATGACAACAAGGACAATTCTAATTCTGTTCTATGCCTGAGGAAGAATATTCGTTTTCAATTATTTCTAGAAAACATAGGACATACTGAAGCACTTTTCTGTTCGTTGTTTAGGATGAGCAACGACACTCATTTTGTGTGATTTTGTATAGGCTTTGCCTGAAATCATGATTAATTCTGGCTTTCTGGGAAACTTTCAACTAGGGGTGGGCAATACTGGTAACTGTGGTATAGATCCCATCCATATACAGGGGTGTGTTTTTTTATGATTTGATGGTATTTGTGATGGACTCATGTGGAGAAGGCAGTAACTGCAGGCAGAGATTTTCGAAAGGAGGACAGTATTTATGAACAAACATCAAGAACCAAACGAACAAGTAACAACATGTCCGAACAAGAAACTATAACAAAAACCAAACATGACAAAAGTTCAAACTAGAAACAAACAAAACTGGAAATTACAAATGCAAGGCTCAAAGTAACAAAAACACTGGAAATTAAACAAAGCTGAATGGATGATCAAGATGAATCTGCGCATGACAGAAAAACTCAATTTGACCCAACTGATTTTGATGAATGATAATTTCCTTTTAAAGGCTTCAGGATGATTGGGCACAGATATGTAATAATGGGACACACCCGCGGCCAGTTTAAGACGCCAGTTGTGGCCCTCTGGTGGTGGGAGTTTTTTCAGGAACAGTATGTTTACTGTCAAGTGTAAAATAAAAAGGAGAGAAGTCAAAGATTTTTTTTTACTTGCAAGGAGGACATGGGTGGAAGCCATCAGATGAGGGGTTTAAAGCAATGTTCTGAAGCCCCCCTTGAACATCTTCTTTTAATGAAATCTGAAAGGTTAGACCTGTGTCAAACCTACCTTTCCTTTCTAAAGTACTTGAAAAAGTAGTGGCACAGCAGCTGAATGACTTCATATCCGAGAATAACCTTTTTCAATCTATGCAATCAGGATTCAGGGCTAACCACTGTACTGAGACAGGTCTGATCAAGGTAACAAATGATCTCGTACTGGCAATGGATTCTGGCGCTTCATCACTTTTGCTGCTGCTGGATCTTAGTGCTGCTTTTGACACAGTGCACCACAATTTCCTACTAGAACGGTTGGAAAAATGGATTGGTCTCTCAGGAACTGTCCTCTCGTGGTTCAGATCCTACCTCTCAGATAGGACGCACTGTGTTAAATATGGCGAAATTACATCTGATCCCTTTAATGTTACCTGTGGTGTTCTGCAGGGTTCAGTGCTTGGCCCCCTTCTTTTCAGCATTTACATGCTTCCATTAGGTGATATTATTCGCAGGTACAATATCAGCTTCCACTGCTATGCAGACGACACTCAACTATATCTTCCGTTGGAGGAATCTCCCACACTGAACTGGAAATTTGGAGGCCTGCCTCATAGAGATAAAACAGTGGATGTCACTCAATTTCTTGCGTCTTAACTCTGACCCTGATCTATCCTTTGAAACGCATGTAAAGAAAATTACTAGAACCGCTTTCTTCCATTTCCGTAACATTGCTAAAATCCGTTCAATCCTGTCTCAGTCGGATGCGGAAATTATAATTCATGCGTTTGTTACCTCCCGTCTCGATTACTGTAATGCACTACTCTCTGGTCTTCCGAAGTCTAGAATCATGTCTCTTCAGCTGGCACAAAATGCCGCAGCGAGGCTTTTAACTAGGACAAAAAAGTCCGATCACATAAGACCGATTTTGGCTAACCTGCATTGGCTCCCAGTTAGCCTTAGATGTGATTTCAAGGTTCTCTTAGTATTATACAAAATCATACATGGACTTGCTCCCTCTTATCTTTCAGATCTGATTTTGCCCTATGTCCCGGTCCGAAGCCTACGATCTGAGAGTGCCAGTCTTCTGGTGATCCCAAGAGCAAAGAAGTGTTCTGCTGGTTCGAGAGCGTTCTCCATCCGGGCACCGGTGCGGTGGAATGCTCTTCCCCCTGAGATACGATCTCCAACCTCAGTGGAAATGTTTAAATCTATGCTTAAAACTCACTTCTACTCCATAGCATATGAATAACCTACTCTTCTCGTCGGCTGAAAAATAGTCTGTGTAATATAGTGTAATAATCTGTGAAGTCCTTTGAGACTCTTCGTGATTTAGGGCTATACAAATAAAAATGACTTGAATTGACTTGACTAGAAAAAGCTGATCACACCCAAGGGGTGTGGTTATCAAAACACAGCAACCTGATTGGAAAAAAAGTGAATTAGTGCATATTAAGTAAAACAACATACCCTTGACAAAACAATGAACAGTGAGTAGGCAAAATAATAGAAAGCAACCACCTTCTCTGAAAATTCAGTACAAACAGAACCTAGCAGTGGTATAGAGGGAAAGAAACATACAATATACATTTACATTTTTGGTTGTAATTTGTTGCACTCAGCAGGGTGAGTTTTATGTTAATATGAGTTGTTGCCACAGTAGTTATTAGTTAGTTTATTCAACCAATAATCTTCACATAAAAATCATCGGAAATTGTCTCGTTGTCTCGGCTCAGTGAAAATTTTGAAATTTAACAGCATTCAACATTCCGAATATAAAACGAAAAACAGAAATTACAATTTACAATTATTAAAAATTCGGACAGCACTCGGGTAAAAACTGTTTGTAAACCTTTTAGTACCCTTGAATGACTTCAAGCGTCTACCGCTCCGTAACAGATGAAAATGATCATTACCAGGATGACTCTCATCCTTAAGAATATTTGAGGTACGTTTCAAAACTCTATCATTATATATAGATTCCAGGGATGGCAGACCGGTGCCCACAATCTTTTCCGCTGTGCGGATTACAGAATTGAACTTCGAAAGATCTTTCTTTGTGATTCGACCAAACCAAACAATAATAGAATTTGCTAAAACACTTTCAATAATCGCTCGATAAAAATTGACTAGGACTTCCTGATGAACATCGTAGGAGTTCAACTTCCTTAGGAAGAAAGTTCTTTGGCGTGCCTTCTTTAGAATTTTCTCCGAGTTCAGTGCCCAGCTTAGATCTTCTGAAATAAAAGTCCCGAGAAGTTTGAAATGTTCCACCTGCTCGACTCTTTTGCCATTGATAAGTAAAGATTCCTTCTGGTTTTTGTTTTTCGTCCGAAAGTCATTAATCATTTCTTTGGTTTTGTCCAAATTCAATATCAAATCATTTCCATTGCACCATTCCACGATGTTATCCACCTGCCGTCTGTATGCGCTCTCATCATTGTTCATAATGTAACCAGAAACAGTAGTGTCGTCAGCAAATTTAACAACTAGATTGTTATCATCAATGGATCTGCAATCATACGTAAATATGGAATAAAGACAAGGTGATAAAACACATCCTTGTGGGGTACCGGTGTTTAGAACGAGATCTTTCGAGGTATGATTACCAATCTTCACAACTTGATGACGTTCGAGCAAAAAATCCAAAATCCAATAACAAATCGAAACGGGAAAACTGAGGTCATCACGTAATTTCACATACAATTTAGAAGGTATGATGGTATTAAAATAAATAAAATCCTGACATACGAGTTATTTTTCTCCAAGTGTTCCAAAACCCTATGTAAACAAATGTTCAGTGCATCTTCAACACATCTGTTCGCACGATACGCAAATTGATAATCATCTAGACCAGGGGTCGGGAACCTATGGCTCGCGAGCCAGATGTGGCTCTTTTGATGATAATATATGGCTCGCAAATCTTGTTTAAATCCATCCATCGATTTTCTACTGCTCGTGTCTTGTGCAGAGTTCCGGTTGCATGAGCGATTGTCTATTATTTTAATTGGATGATAATACCCTACGTTGGCCAATACTGGGCCGTTGCTGGGGGCACAGGTCCCTTGGCACTTGGCTGTTGGTCATTAGCTCAAAGCTAACCCTTCGACAGAGAAGATGGCGAAACGAGAAAAAAGATTGATGAATATTGTACATCTCAGGACGACTGGACCGAAGAATTTGCCTTTGTGGAGAGGTATGCCTAATTTGCAATGACAAAATTGTATCGATGAAACAGTTGAATGTAAAGCGGCACTTTGACACACGCCATGCTGCCTTTGCATTGAAGATGTGGATGAACAAGTTCAAATCACTGAATCAAGAGTTGGAAAGAATTGCACGACAGAAAGCGGAGTTGGCGAGCAAGCACATGTGGACAGAAATGAACAAACTTCAACCCGAAGACGAGTTGGTCCTCAAAACTTGGAACGCGCTTCCAGTCACATACCACACACTGAGGCGTGTGAGTATTGGTGTATTGACAATGTTTGGATCGACGTATTCATTTGAGCAGTCATTTTCACACTTCAAATACATCAAGTCCAACCTACCATCACGGTTAACGGATGAATGCCTCAATGCCTGCATGAAGCTTAAACTTACCATGTCCCAACCAAACTACAAAACCATCAGCAAATCCATGCAGCACCAGAAGTCGCATTAATGGTGAGTATTATAACAACATTATTTAAAATAATAAATTAAGATGCTTGTTACGCTCACATTAAATTGAATTCAGTCTTAAAATATATTATATGGCTCTCACTGAAACAAATTTCCAAAAATTGTTCTTTTATGGCTCTCTCAGTCAAAAAGGTTCCCGACCTCTGATCTAGACCGATCGGTAGTAATGACTTAATATAGAGTAAGATGAAACCTTCAAATACTTTCATGGGTACTGGCGTCAGTGCTATGGGTTGAAGATCATTCAGGCATGTGACGGTGTTTGACTTGGGAACTGGAACGACGGTAGCTGTTTTCTATACTGCTGGAACTTTGGCAAGGCGGAGCGACCGATTGTAGATGAGGGTGAACACGTGGGCGAGTTGTGCTGCGCAGAACTTGAGGAGCCGCAGTGAAATAGAGTCTGGGCCCGGGGCTTTCCGCTCCTTCAATCGTTCGAACTTGCACTTGACTTGCCACTCCTCGATAACAAATGGAGGTTCACACTGAGGGTCCGGCACAGAAACGGGTATGCTGGTGTTGGCTTTGTCGAACCTGGCATAAAAGTGATTCAATTTATCTGGTAAAGTAGCGTCATCCGAGTCAGCAGAACGTTTATGACCCTTGTAATGAGTAATGAGGTTCATATTCGCCCAGACGTCCCTAGAGTCGCCTGTTGCAAATTTTTCTTCAATACGTGTTTTGAAAATTCGTTTTGCATCCCTGATGCCCTTCTTCAGGTCAGACTTGGCCTTATGGTATGCAACAGGGTCGGAGTCCTTGGCCTGATGAGCTAAGTCGTTGTCAACAATTTTCCGTCGCATGTCCTTGTTGAACCATTGCTTGTTATTGCAATATTGCGTCACAGTTTTCGTGGAAACACATGCGTCCTCACAGAACTTGATGTACTCCGTGACCGTGTCAGTGAATTCATCCAGACTACTCTGTTGATTGAAAACTGCCCAGTCAGTATCCTCAAAACAGTCCTGCAACTCGTCAATTGCGGATCTCGACCACACTTTCAAAGTCCTTTGCACCGGTTTTGACCTTTTGAGTTCTTGCTTGTAGGACGGTATCAATAAAACTGTTGAATGGTCCGAGTTTCCAAAGTTGGCTCTCGGGACCGATTTGTAGGCACCCTTGATTGAACAATAGCAGTGATCTAAGGTCTCCTGTCCTCTAGTAGGACATGTCACTTGTTGCCGAAAGTGAGGTAATACAGTTCTAAGGTTAGCCTGATTGAAGTCACCAAGAACAATCCACAGAGTATCAGGGTCAGAGTTCTCGTTCCTGGTTATCACATCATGAAGGTCGTTTATGGCAGAATCAACATTGGCCCTGTGATGGATGTATGCAGCGGTGAGGGTGACAGATGAAAATTCACGAGGCAGGTAGAAAGGCCTACACCTCAAGGCCAAATGTTCCAGATCAGGGGTACATCCTCTAGAAACAATCCTGACATCTGTACGACACTGATTATTGATCAGAAAGCACACACCCCCTCCTTGAGATTTTCCAGTAATGATATTATCCCTATCCTGCCTGAAGAATGTAAATCATGGGGGCTGGTAGAGAGAATCAGGATGATGAGATTGCAACCATGTCTCCGTAACACAAAGCACATTACAATCACGGAAGTCGCGGAGGTTAGCCAGACAGACGATGAAACAACTCGTCGGTCTTATTATACAGGCGCTGAACGTTAGCCAACACGATGCTAGGAACAGGTGCATTATACTTCCAACGACGAGATCTCACCAAATGGCCACCTCTACTCCCACGTTTCCGCTTCTTAGGCTTGGGTTGATTTGATTTTGAATTCGAATTAATCCACTCAAGAATTCCGCTGATTTCGTCCGAGTTTGGTGGCAAATTTGACACACTGGCAGCAGGACGTAATGCCAATAATCCTTCTCTTGAATATTGCACTAAAGTAGAAAACGTAAACGTAACGGTAAAAAGAAGCGATAAAATTAGAAAAGTCTTCAGAGCTCCAGACAACACGTCGCCCTCAGTCGGCGCCATGTTGGATGACGTAACGGTCAGCTGCGAACTGTCCCGGCAGACTATTTTACCACACAAATTACACCTGACGTTGTCTTTTTCTGGAGTTGGAGAAAAAAGTACAGATGTTGTGTATGTAGTAGGGTTGTAGTAGAATTCAGAGACAGGCACGGACGGTACATTCATAGAGTGTTTACTTAACTTCTTCCTCGGTAGTTCTCAAGCACAAGTACAAGGCTGCACATTAGTATACAGCGACACCGCAGGAAGGGGAGTGTATTACACGACACCACATATTCCCTTTTTGTTAGAATAGGACACAAACAGTAGCATTAATCTAAAGTACGCAATAACTCTTTGGTAATTATGAGCTTATAGAAAACATACATTTCAATATTCATTACCAGATTAGAGGTAAATATTTATCGAAGGTAAGCAATATTGTAAGGAACTATACTGTCAATATCGGTAAGCAAAAGTGTGTAAACCTTGTAAACTTAAGCAGAGTGTATGAAGATCACATCATAAACAAACATGACAATTTTTTAAACAATGAACATTCATCATGTCTTTTTTTTTTTTTTTTTAAACATCACCACATCTTTTCTGTATCTTTTTTTTTTTAAGTCACGTAATCTTGAAGTCATGCAGGAGCATGTCGTATTCTCGGTGCACTCGGAGAGGGATGTGGTGAGGGCACAGTTTCAGTTTCAGGCTCAGCACCTTGGTTGCTTGGCAGGAGGCAAGCATCAGCATCAGCAGGCTGAGGCGCTGAAGCAGCAGCACAGGTGGAAGAATGGGCAAGGTGGAAAGCATTTCACACCTTTCCATCAGACAGCAGATAAGTGGCTGGACCCTTTTGGGCTACCACTGTCAGTGGCTTGGTGAACTTTGAGTGTCCTTTGGCAATGAGTCCAGGTTTGCGGATGCGAACCGCAGAGCCAATCTGGAAGCTGGGTGATTTTGCACCGCGACGTTTGTCGGTGTATCGTTTTGACTTCCGTTGTTTGTTTTGTATGTTTTGTAGCATGTTGCCTTTGTCAGCAGTGGGACGCATGGAGTGAAGACCTGTGATGTGAAGCTTTGTATTCAGTGGTCTACCATGCAACAGTTCAGCGGGGGACACTGAAGTCACGGCATGTGGTGTGGCTCTGTAAGTCTGTAAAAACTCAGTGAAGAAGGCTTTCAGTGGTTTACCTTCGATGTTGGCTGTTTGTAGACAGTCCTTGAAGACTCTATTGAAACGCTCAATTTCACCGTTGGCCTGTGGGTAGTACACAGAGCTGCGACGGTGTGTGATGTTCCTGTCACTAAGGAATGCTTCATACTCGGTCGACACGAACTGAGGGCCATTGTCAGTAACAATTTCCTGTGGATTACCTTCTCTGCTAAACACAATGGAAAGAAAAGTCATGACAGAGGCAGAAGTAACATTTGAGCAGAAGGCAATCTCAGGCCATCGGCTGTAATAGTCAATGAGGGTGATGGCGAAGCGGCAATCAGCAGGCGCAGAGTGAATAGGACCAACAATGTCCACAGCAACCTTTTCCCAGGCAGGAGTTGGGGTAGGCACAGGCTGTAATGGGGCAGTACGTGTGGTTGCGGTTTTGTCATGCTGCAGGCAGGTGGTGCATGATTTGGTGGCGAGCTCAACGTGAGAATCCATTCCAGGCCACCAGTACAAGTCTCTCAGTCTTTCTTTTGTGCGGACGATCCCTTGGTGTGTAGCATGAGCAAGTTGGATCATTTTTTCCTGTAGCTGTTGTGGTATCACAACACGATGAGTGCCACGCACAATGACACTGTTCTGCAAGGCAAGCTCATTTTGCACACGGAAGTATGGCACGATGAGGGGGTCAAGGCCTTTTGCAGTACGAGGCCATCCCTTCTGCATGTAGTGTCGCACCTTCTGTAGCACTGGACATTCCTCACACGCACTGGAGAGCTCATCAGCAGTGACTGCAGCAAAATCAGGAGACACAGCAGCCACCATCTCCATGATGCCATCATTTTCGAGTTTCGTCAGCTCCTCCGACACCTCGTCACGCACGGCATATGGGAGTCTGTGTAGCTTTTGATGGACTGGAGGGACGTCTGCACGCACTTTAACTTTGTGTATAAAACCTGTAGCAACGCCTAGAGCATTTGCAGTGTTGACAGTGTGACTCATCTCTGATGCGGCAGGTGTTGCAATCTGCCCATCTTGTATGTGGAGGCGAAGTGCAGTGAACAGATCCATTCCCAGTAGTGGAGTACCGTCAGGAACAATGTAGAAGTCAATATGTGCATCCGGTTGCAGTATGTAGCAGTAAGTTGAAGACAGCCCAACACTGGAATTGGCTTCTTCATGTAGGTCACCAGACGCACAGTAGGCTTTGAGAGAGGCAAGTGCATGAATGATTGTCTGTAAATTCTCTCTGGCAGAATTGAGACTGCTGAACTAGTGTCCACAAGCAGGTCAGTAGTAATTGACTGTTCATCATTCGCATGGAGAGCAACTGTACACGTAAGGCGCTTTGGGACTGCAGCTGTAGGGGCTACATGACACACAGTAAGTTCTGGGACAGTAAGTTCTCTTACTGATCGAGTAAGAAATTGCGCTGCGGCACACTTTACTAAAATGTCCAATTTTTTCACATTGGTTGCATTTTGCATTTTTAGGAGGGCATTTGGGGTCATTTGCTAGATGAGAGTTGGAGCCACAACAGTAACAGGTTTTGTGTTGATTCCTTTTATCTCTCGAGCGCTGTGTATGCGTACTGCTCTGATTCCTTTTATCTCTTTGTTGCACAATCTTCACAGGACCGACGGGCACGTGCACAGGAGCAATAGCATTAGCTTCTGACATAGCGGATTCGATTTGTGTAGCAATAGCGATCGCTTTGTCAAGTTTTAAGTCCGTTTCCAACAGCAAGCGTTCTCTGATTCTCGAAGAGGACATCTTCTCAATGAATTGATCCCTAATCATATCATCAGCAAACGTGCCAAAGTCACAGTTAGCAATTAATTCCCTCAATGCGGCAATGAACTGAGCAGTGGTCTCGCCCGTTCTCTGAGCACGGCGACGGAACTTGATACGCTGAGCAACGACATTAATCTTCGGTACAAAGAAGGTTTCTAGCGCATCACAGGCGGATTTGTAAGAAGTGCCAGTGTCGGAACTGCCTAAACAGTGCAGCAGTAGTGCGCATTTTCGTTTGTCCGGCATTTCGTTAGCAGTCAATGCTAGCAGGTAATTTTCGAACATCTGAATCCACGTGATGTACAACATCGTAGGCTCACCCGGGGTTTCAAGCAAAGCAGGGGGTTGTGAGATTCCGATCCAAGTCATCCTCGTTGCCAATATGTTGTGTATGTAGTAGGGTTGTAGTAGGATTCAGAGACAGGCACGGACGGTACATTCATAGATTGTTTACTTAACTTCTTCCTCGGTAGTTCTCAAGCACAAGTACAAGGCTGCACATTAGTATACAGCGACACCGCAGGAAGGGGAGTGTATTACACGACACCACAGTTGTCTTTTTCTGGAGTTGGAGAAAAAAGTACAGAACACGCTGTGCTTCCTGTTTTCCTCTGCCATTTTTTTTGTATGGGTGGGTGCACCAATATGGCCCTCTCTTTTGCCTGGCAGGCAGGATTTACCAGCAGGCAAGGTAAGAGAGAAGTGCCAAAATTATTTTGTCCAGTCACAGGCATAAACTTAGAGAGTGGCCGAGGGCACAGGGTGAGAGGAGCAAAGTATCGATCACTGGACAATAGTATCGATCGGACCCAAGTACTTGCTTAGTATCAGTAGTATCGATATTTGGATCGATTCACTCACCTAGTACTTCCAACCAGTTTAATAATTTTCCTTTTAAGTTACTAATTTGCCCATTTTAAAGTACAGACTCTGCCCTACTTACGAACAAGATTTCGTAACAAACAATCTTTCGTAAGTAAGTTGAATAAGTTGCTTCAGTGCTATATTTGTATGTTTAATGTTTATATAAGTATGTTTCGGGCTTCTCCAGGTAACCTGTATTGTTTTGTCCTAAAAAAATAAACATTTCATAAAATAAAATTCTCTATAAAGATAAATAAAGTTGAGTTTAACTTACTTTTGGAAGATGCGCTTCAAGAGGTCGTCCTCCGTGGTAGAAAGTGGCCGGAAAAAAGCGTTCCGACCATTTTCTTAACCGCAACAATCTTTCTTATTCCAATTTCATTTTAAAAGAAATGGCCCGCCTCATCTTTAATCTTTACACCAACTATATCGAATGGATGCAAGAGATATTAAACAGTACCAACACCAAAGTTCTTAGCGCGCTAGGGATACAGTCGTTTGTTTACACAGGAACTAGGAAGTAGAAGCCGGATTTCTTCTTCAGGGTGCATGCTGGCTGACCTCTCACAGCGCCACACGCCGGTGCGGCGGAAAAAAGCACCACAGTAATGTCCTGTACTCTGAAAAAGGTGCACACAATACAAAATCTAACTTACAGCAATGTCCGGATATTCTTCGACATCCCGAAAAGAACGTTCGTGTGTATCGTTTTTCATAAGTTGAATGGTCGTAAGTAGGGAAGCGTCTGTATCTAAATTTTTACACCTATTTTTTTTAGTAAGGTTAAACCCATCTTGTTGCAAGGTAAATCGTCTCGCACATACAGTATTTTCGAAAGCAGAACATTTTCAAACCAAAACAAAATGAGTCTTGAAATGATCTGTCTTATTCGTTGCAATTATTGCCTTCAGGTTGCCCCCTTCAATCCCATCCCTCCTAAATCTCTTGGGGAGTTCACGCTGTTTACTTAGAACCGTACTCACACGGTGTAGATAATTTATGAATTTCAGAAGGAAAAACTAAAATCCAAATGGCATGGTGATGAAAGAAGGTGAAATGATGAGGTTCAACGGGTAAAAGGGTGGGAAGACCCTTTAAGTTCTAAAAGAGCGTAACATGAATGGAAATATAAGAACCTCTGTGAAGAGAGGAAAATAAAAAGGCACGGAACGTAAAAGAAGAAACGTACTTTGAAAGTGTCGTTGCTAAGGTATTTGTGCGCTTGTGTATGTATGGCCTGTCCACCCTGTAGCGCTCCTCCTTTGGACCGGTGCTCACCATCACATCAAGGCTTTTGCATTCATTAGTATTCTGTGGCACCTTTCACATACTATATTTGTGCACCCACAAATGGCTGCATGTGCTCATTCTCAATCTCCTGCTTTTTATTTCATATTCCACTTTCCACTAAGGGCGGGTGGATTGATCCGAATATATATATTATCAAGCACAGTAATCCCCCTGTTACTGCGGTCAATGGGTACAAGAAACCCTCGAGATGTGAAAATCTGTGAAGTAGCAAATCCCTTCATAAAAGCCCCCAAAGGTCAGACTTATCTTACGATAACATTCTTACCGACTGAGAGCATACGACTGACAAAACGACTATAGCGCTACAAACAAAAACACAGAACACAGAATTGCAGTTGAATGAATGGTCTCTATTGTCATTATACAAAAGTATAACACAGTATAACCAGAAGGCTTCTCCTTTCAGTGTAAGAAAACAGTGCAGAGAGCAGCCGGCTAGCTTCATGCTAGAATTGGGGATTTCCGGTTGAGCCAGGCCGCTGTAATACTTGAAACACAAAACGCCTTAAATGCAGCGGTTTCTCACGAGCTATAGCTCTGGGCCATCCGTTTCATGGATAATGGATATGGCGTTGGTTAGATACAGGCTCGGCAGGGGTAAATTGTGAGAGTTGTTACATAGCCTAACAGCAGAAGCCTGTACCTGCAACATTGCTTTTGCCTTCTGTTCTTAGTCTCTTACCAGACCCAATAACAATTTACGGAGCACTCGTTGTTGATCACTGTTTCTTTTTATTCTTCTGACGTTCCGAATTCTCCTGAATTTATTTTCAATGTAACAAGCCCCTAAAATACTAGCTGTTTGTTTTGGAGAGCTTATTGACTTGGCTATCACAGTCTTACCAACCCAACACTGAAACTTTCTATGCAACAAGATGAGACATGGCACTCCTGGGTAAGCATGTAACAAAGACTTTAAAGAGGGAAATAATACAAGAGACTATCACGATAAATGGGCATTTTTTTTTACAAAGTAGTGCTGAGAGACTGGCCTATAATAACAAGTTGTAATAAGATGTAAAATAATAATATATAATCATAAAGTATTGCGGACATCATGTTGACCTTGCTATGCATGTATTTTAGATCCATTGCCGCTTTTTTGGGGTTTGACCGTTGATTTTTGTTTGTTTGTTTTGTTATTTTCAATATCAGTTGCAAAACAAATATTTGTGACCCTGCAGCTGGCACAAAATGTTATACCATATTATGCCTGGACATGCCCCCTCATATCTTTCAGATTTAATTTCCCCCTATGTCCCTTCTTAGAGCCTTCAACCGGAAATTTCTGGTCTACTAGTGATCCCAAGAGCCAAGAAGAAATCCGCAGGTCCGAGAGCATTCTCATTCGGGCCCCGGTGCTGTGAAATACTCTGCCCTCTGAGATTCGATCTGCAACCTCTGGAGAACTCATCTCATCTCATCTCATCAGCCGTACCGCTTATCCTCATTAGGGTCGCGGGGGGGCTGGAGCCCATCCCAGCCATCTCCGGGCAGTGGGCAGGGGACACCCTGAACTGGTTGCCAGCCAATCGCAGGGCACACAGGGACAGACAACTCATTCGCTCATTCACACCTAGGGACAATTTGGACCGGCCAATTCACCTGAAATGCATGTTTTTGGAACGTGGGAGGAAACCGGAGTGCCCGGAGGAAACCCACGCAAGCACGGGGAGAACATACAAACTCCGCACAGGAAGTCTGGAGCTGGATTTGAACCCACGACAGGTTCCCATGACATGAACTGTGCCGCACAAGCGCTAGCCACTGCGCCGCGGTGCTGCCCCCCTCTGGAGAACTGTTTAAATCTATGTTTAAAACACACTTTACATATTTTATGTTGATGATGTATCTGTATTGTTTGTTGATGCTCTTGCAACATCCATTGCAGCCTGGTCTTTCTGAAAGGGGATTACCTCATTTGCAGTTTCTTCTCAGGTTTTCTTAATTTCCTCATGTCGATGTTTTGAGTTTTTCCTTGCCCTTGCGTAGGTTTTAGATCACGGGATGGTGTAGTGATAGCCTGTACAGCCCTTCTTCTGACTGAGCCTATGCAAATAAACATGACTTGACTTGACTTACTATTTAAACACTTTCATTTTGGCCAAAATTATTGATTTTAATTTTGTTAATTTTTACTAATATAAGTTATGCTGAAAACAATATTCAATTTTTACATTGTGTTAGTAAAAAACTGCATACCATGCTATAAAGATCCATGTTGAATAACATAGACTACTTAGTTTTTGTCATCAAACAGTCAAAAAGAATGAAGTGCTCCTTCTCAATACCTGAGGTATTAGATTATTAAAATGCAAAAAAGTCATAAATTTTGAGTGATGTCTAACACGTAAATGATTTTATCTTGCTCATTAAAACAATTTCACACTTTGTGGACATCAGAGAAACATGCTGTCGGTCTTTGCTCCATCATTGCACGTGGTTTTATGGCGGAAGTTAAAAAAAAGACATTTCCCAGGGCAGAGCACAGGTTATTTTATGACATAATTAACATTTTGCGATAGATTTTCTGCTTTTCACAAAGTCTCAGGTTACTCATTTTTTATTTTACTGTAAAAGTTTCATTGTAGGCGTGATTGAGGACCAATCCTGTACTTTTATATCTACCCTCACATTTATTAGGTGAGGAAAAAATACCCGTCTACCCTTATAATACAAAAGCATGTGTTGTGTATGTTTGTTATGGTGAATATCAAAAGGCAATTGCTATTTGATTTATATATGTCTATTTTTTTTCTGTCTGACCGTGCTATTTTCATAAAATTCATAATGTGCTTTACTACTGAGAGCTCCCTTCCCATTGCGCAAATAATTTGTGAAAATATACTCAATTATTAGGACAAAACTGAAGCAATTTCAACTTTACACCATTTTAGACAAGTATTAAAACTGGAGGACAGTCGATTTTAAAAAGAAGAAAACAGTTTTGGGTATTATAATTAGAAATGTGTTAAATCTCATTAGTGTTGCAACTAACAATTATTTCAGCAACGGATAAATCAGTCGATTATGTTTCTTTTTCTTGTCTTTATTCATATATTGAAGTTTTGGACGGATAGAAAAAAACACAAAACAACACACTATCTTAAACAATAAAAAGCCCAAGTGTTTTTCAAAAAGCTTTATAATAAACAAAAATACATACAAATACCTGCTATATGTCCCCAAATTCATAAAGATCTTTTTTTTTTTATAAAAACAGTACGGAAGCGCCCTCTGCCGGAACAAAGTGCTACTACAACTTAGTAATTGGATCAAGAGGACCTCACACAAAAATGCAGTCTCGAGTCCTCCTCTGCTGGATCAAAGTGGTACAACAAGCATGTCGCCTCGAAGTCACAACGAAATTCAACTCCCTCTTATTTGCATTGAATTAATGTGCTGAGCCTCGTATGAATTGCGCAACAAGTCAAGTCAAGTTTATATGTATAGCCCTTAATCACAGAGCGATTCAAAAGGCTACACAGACCACAGATTATTGCAAACCACAGACCATTATGACACCATCCCCTGATCTAAAACCTACATGAGGGCAAATAATACAAAGATATTGTCAACATAAAATATAGGTTATTCTTATGGTATAGAATAGAAGCTTGTTTTAAGCCTAGATTTAAACATTTCCCCTGAGGTTGCAGACCAAATCTCAGGGGGAAGAGCATTCCAGAGCACTGGGGCCCAAATGGAGAACGCTCTCTAACCTGCGGATTGCCTCTTGGCTCTTGGAATTACTAGCAGACCAGCATTTTCAGAGCAAAGGCTCCGGACCGGAACATAGGGGGAAATTAAATCTGAAAGATCCGAGAGAGCGAGCCAATGCAGGTTAGCTAAAATCGGGTTAATGTCATTAAACTTTATTGTTTTAGCTAAAAGCCTCACTGCAGCATTTTGTACCAGCTGAAGGCTCTTGATTTTGGACTTCGGGAGACCGGAGAGTGGTGCATTACAGTAATCGAGACGGGAGGTAACAAACGCATGGATTTTAATCTCCCCATCCGAGTGAGACAGCATTGGGCGAATTTTAGCAATGTTGCACAGATGGAAAAAAGCACTTCCAGTAATATTCTAAACGGTGTTTGAAACGACAAATTGGGATCAAATATGACACCTACATTTTTTACTGAGTCACTCTGGGTGAATCGATGATGAAATGCAATACCAAAACTTTGGGTGATCTTTTTTAATATATTCTATCGATTCATTTTGCAACCATAAATCTCATTAATGTCAGAAGGACCAGAACAGAACAGGAAACCCCAGAGCGTTCGTTACAGTTCTTTATTTAGGGAAGAGTACAGGGCTAGCGGGAGACACGATGGCTGCGGACATCAGCAGTGAAGCCGTGAAGGTAGCTTCGGAACACGTAGCCAATCGGAGTGCGGAAGTCTAGCAGGTCAAGTTTACTGGGGCTGGAGAGAAGATCGTAGCGTGGGACGGAAGCAGGTCGGATTGGATAACAAAAAACAGAGAGTCAAAACAATACAGTACCTGAAATTCCTCCGAATGGACAGAAGCCCCCTCATCAGCATCCGAAGGGGTGGCAGAGGGTGGGTCCGGAGGTTACCGTGCAAAAGGCCCTCGGGGACAACCACGGCGCGGCGCTGGTTGATCCGGGTGTCGTTGGTGGAACTCTCTCACGAGGGAACAGTCCAGGATCTGCCAGGTGGGAATCCACGACCTCTCTTCCGGGCCATATCCATCCCAGTCGACCAGCTATTGGAGTCCACGTCCTCTGTGTCGGGAGCGGAGCAGGCGTGGAACAGTGTGGACTGGGTCCCCATCCAGCATGCGTGGGGCCGGAGGAGGAGGAGTCTCAGGTGCCAATGGGCGGACGGGCTTAATCCGGGAAACATGAAAGGTGGGATGAACCCTCATTGAGCTTGGCAGGCGGAGACGGACCGCTGAGGGGTTGATGATCTTCTCCACAGTGAATGGACCAAGGAATCGAGGCGCCAGCTTCTTGGACATTACATTACACTGCGGGAGCCGGGTCTGTAGGAGAGGGAAATTGAAGCGGGCAAAAAACAGAGACCAACGCGACTGTCGTGGGTTTAGTCGCTTGGCCGAACGGATATATTGTAAATTCTTGTGGTCAGTCCAGACAATAAACGGCACAGTCACCCCCTCCAGCCAGTGCCGCCACTCTTCTAGAACTAACTTAATGGCCAGCAACTCACGAACCCCCACATCATAGTTGCGCTCAGCCGGGGATAGCTGCCGGGAGAAGAAGGCGTACGGGTGCATCTTCTGGTCCTTTGAAGATCTCTGGGACAGGACAGCGCCAACACCCACATCCGACGCGTCCACTTCAACCACAAGTTGCTGTGCGGGTCTGGTACCTGAAGAATAGGAGCCGTGGAAAAACAAGTTTTAAGTTTATTGAAGGCCTCATCCGCTGCGGGGGACCACCGGAAAGTGTCCTTAGGGCTGGTAAGAGCTGTGAGGGGAGCCGCCACTGAACTGTAATTACGGATGAACCTTCTATAGAAATTGGCGAAACCAAGAAATTGCTGGAGCTTCTTACGATTCTCTGGAACGGGCCAGGAAGTGACAGCTGATACTTTGGATGGATCCATCTCTAGCTTCCCCTCAGTTATTATGTAGCCCAAGAATGACACAACCTTGGAGTGGAACTCACATTTCTCGGCTTTGACAAACAGGGAGTTCTCCATGAGGCGATGGAGGACGAGCCGGACGTGTTTTTGATGTTCCTCTTGGGACTTGGAAAAAATTAGGATGTCATCCAGGTAAACAAAACGGTTCAGGACATCTCGTAACACGTCATTAATCAGAGCTTGGAAGACAGCGGGAGCGTTGGTTAACCCGAACGGCATTACCAGGTATTCGTAGTGGCCGGTGGGGGTGTTGAATGCCGTCTTCCATTCGTCTCCCTTCCGAATTCGGACCAAATGGTAGGCGTTACGGAGATCAAGTTTTGTGAATATTGTAGCCCCTTGACGTACCTCGAAGGCAGAAGCAAGTAGTGGTAACGGGTAACGGTTCTTTACCGTGATTTCGTTGAGTCCCTGGTAATCGATGCAAGGTCAAAGGGATCCATCCTTCTTCCCAACGAAGAAGAACCCTGCTCCCGCTGGCGAAGAAGAACGTCCAATGATGCCGGCCGCCAGGGCATCTGATATGTATTTGTCCATGGCCTCCTTCTCGGGAGCTGACAGGGAAGAGAGCCGACCCCGAGGGGGAGGAGACCCGGGCAGGAGATCAATTGCGCAGTCATAAGGCCGATGGGGTGGCAGGGAAGAGGCCTTAGCCTTGCTAAAAACCTCCCGTAAATGATGATAGCACTCCGGAACCTGGGACAAGTCGAGTGGAGGCTTCGGGGAAACTGAACTATCTGGTCGAGAGGCAGCGCGCAGGCAGGTTTGATGGCAGTCCATACCCCACTCCAAAATCGAACCAGAACGCCAATCAAAGTGTGGATTATGTTGGACCAACCAGGGGTGGCCAAGAACTATAGGTTGACTGGAGGAGTGCAGCAGGTGAAAACAAATCCTCTCTCTGTGATTACCGGAAAGTCTTAATTCGACGGGGAGCGTTATTTGGGAAACGGAGCCCAGCAAGTGCCCATCTAACGCTTGTGCCGAGATAGGACTAGGGAGTGTCTTAACAGGTATACTTAACTTGCGGGCGAGGGACAGATCGAGAATGTTTACCTCAGCGCCAGAGTCAGTCAGGGCCGGAAATGTCTGAGTAGAATCGGAGAGGTAGAGAGAGGCCTGGATAATGGGTCTAGCGTTTTTGGGAGCCGATCCATGGGCTGAGCTCAATCGGACGCCCCCTGGAAGGAATGCTCTGCTGGTTCTGGCTTTTGTAGTCGTCGGGGGGCAGATGTACAAACGCGGGGTCCATTCTGGTCTAAGGATTCTGTCAGAAGGACCAGAACAAAACAGGAAACCCCAGAGCGTTCGTTACAGGTGACTCGAGTTAGCAATCACGGCAATTAATTACAATGTAGTGATCATTGTTTACAACCAGCAGAGGGACAGGCGAAAATATTGCGGAGATAGTGCTTGAAAACTGGCCGAAGGTGTGAGTGCATCGTAACCATAGTGCAATGAAAAACAGTGCAAAATCATATAGCAGCGACACAATTCCAAAATAAGTTGATGAATGAGATACAAACATCCATTCTTCTGTACATGGGCAAGATTTTTTTTTCTTCGCACACTTGTGTGCTTGTTTAAGGCGGTGATGACCCTGGGGAAGTAGACATCTGATTAAAGTCAGATATGCCCCCTAGTCTCAATGGAGTAAAACAGTCGTACCTAATTCGTGCGTATATATATAGGGGCCCTGAATTTCTATTTTAATGATTTTAAATGTGACCAACGTGTAAAAATTTGATTTGCCAATGAAAGATGACAATGTGTTAGACAAAGTATTGAATAGCCTGCAGGCGAATAGAGCCTTGTATTAAACAGCAGTTATTGATTAAGCCGTTGCCTTTCAATGGCTTTCTGTAATAAGATTCATCTAAATGTGATTTGGGTGTCACCAAGCTCTCCCACCGCATCAGCAGCTTGGTGAATTCAGGCTGGAGTTAGTTTTATTTGATTGGGAGAGTGGATGTTTGCACATCTCTTCAGAAAATTAGATAAAACACCTAATCTGTATATCGTAACCCCGGCAAGACATTAGCAGACATAATTAAATGAATGCTAAGGAGGTTAATTTGAGACATATTAATTGCGATGAATTTGCTTTACAATGTGTTAGACGCATGACCTTAGTTCAACCACATTTACATCAACTTTGCCTAAAATCCCTGAACATTAAAAAAAACTGTAATTTGTTTTTATTATCAATTATTTTGTGTGAGTGTGTGTGTTTCCATAACTTGCATACAAAAATGTATTAAAAATGTAGTCCTACATAGAAAAGGCCATAAGAAAGTAAATCGTACTTGCTCTCACATATAACAACATACTCTCACTCTTGCACAACTATAGTCTCTCAAACATACTACTGTACACGCATACACACACTACTATTCTTTCACACACATACATTGCCTTACAAGAGTATTGGACCCCAATAATGTTTTGCTTAATGCCATTATTCAATATATATATATATATATATATATATATATATATATATATATATATATATATATATATATATATATATATATATATATATATATATAAGGTAAAGCGCATGTGGTTAGCGCATGTGCGGCACAGTTCATGTCTTGGGAACCTCCTGCGTGGGTTCAAATCCAGCTCCAGACTTCTTGTGTGGAGTTCCAAAAACATGCATTTCAGGTGAATTGGCCGGTCCAAATTGTCCCTAGGTGTGAATGAGCGAGTGAGTTGTCTGTCCCCGTGTGCCCTGCGATTGGCTGGCAACCAGTTCAGGGTGTCCCCTGCCCACTGCCCGATGATTGCTGGGATGGGCTCCAGCACCCCCGCGACCCTACTGAGGATAAGCGGTGTAGCTGATGAGATGAGATGAGATATATATATATAAGATGCTGTGATCACAGCCGCAGGTTTTTTTTGAGTATGCCTCTCTAAGTTTTGCACATCTTGAAAAAGAAATATTTGCCTTCCTTACATGATAGCTCAAGTTCCTGAGCACAACATCTTTCAAATTTTTCCACAAATGCTCCATATGATTGAGGTCTGGATTTGGCTTGGTCATTCTAACACCTTTATATTGTCAGTTTTACACCATTCTATTGTAGATTTAGCTTCATGTTTAGGGTCGTTTTCCTGTTGGAGGGTTAACATTCTCAGATCTCTTGCCGACTCCAACAGATTTTCAGCCAGAATCTCCCTGGATTTGGCTCCATCCATCTTCCCATTAACTGTAATGACCTTGCAAGTCGTTACTGAAGATAAGCAACCGCAGAGCATGATGCTGCCTTCACCATGTTTGTCAGTGGGGATGGTGTTTTCAGGGTATTATGCAGTGTTACTCTTACGCCAAACGTAATGCTTTGCATTCAGCCCCTAAATTTTGATTTTGGTCTCATCTGACCAGAGCACCATGTTCGACGTGTTATTTGTGTCTCTTATGTGGCTTCACAGGCCTTTTTAAGGTATTCTTTGAGAATGCACTCTGTCATTTTTCGTCATTTAGGTTGACATTGAATAATTCTGAAATAATCAGGGGACTTCTGGAGTCAGTTGACTGAGCTGTAAAATACTTTGTAAAATAATTTGGTTCCACTTCACTGTTGTGTCTCACATATTGTTGATTCTTGAAGAAAATGTTAGATTTTTTTTTAACTTTCAGTTTGAAGCCTGGAATGTGGCAATATTTCAAAAGGTTCTTGGGTGGCAATACTTTTGCTAGGCACTGTACAACTATAATCTTGCACGCATACTACTATACTCCCACTCACACTTCTATAGACTCTTTCACACATTAGTATACTTTTTCACACACCACTATACTCCCACAAACACTTAGATTCTCACATGCACTATTATATATTATACTTTCTCACACACGCCACTATTCTCTCTCATACCCTACTAAAATATTTTTACAGGGGGTTTTTCACAACTTCACCTGTATGACTATTTGTATGAGAGTATAGTTGTGCTTATGTGAGAGAATTATGTTATATGTGAGAGCAATCATGATATACATCTCAAATGGCCTCTCATAATTGTACACAAAAGCATCATACAGTACATGTTCTGTTCATATTTTCTCTAGTTACTCAAACGTTACTTCAAGCAGCCTAAAGCTATTTTCCTCTATTAATATATGATGGCACAGGGGTTAAATACCACCTTAAGGAACAATAGAATCGAAAGTGAACGCAATTACCAAATCGATAGCTGTTTTTAGCTGATGGTGTCCAGGGAGGCTAAACATTCCTGTTTCTCAAATGAGGTTTGGCTGAATTATTCCTACCGCCTTAGCTTAACCGCCCTAACTTGTTCTTATTTTATTGTCTTTTATTTTTTCCTTTTTGCCAGATGCAATTCAACCACCCATTCAGAAGCACAGCAGTGACAAATGGATGATTTATTTAGTTTATTTTAGAATGGTTCTAAAGGTTTTACAATTATTCAAGCTAGCTGTAAAAAAATAATTGATGAAAGTTTTTGTCAGAACCCGAGCAGATGGTAGACCCAAACGCGTAATGATTTCACACCAAGCTTCATTTACGGAAGTGGGGCAGTTGTGCGCGGGAACACAAACGCCAGCGATTCAGCGATCGCTGGGCAGAGAAGTCAGGCGCGGGAAAACAGGAAGCCAGGGACAGATGAGCAGGATACTGGACAGGACCGGACAGACGGGATCGATACCGGATACAGGATACACGAGCAGGATACCGGACAGGACGGGACCCATGGGATCGATACCGAATACAGGATGCACGAGCAAGGTACCTGACAGGAAGGAACAGACAAGATTAATAATGGATACATGAGCAGGATACCGGACAGGACGGGACAGAATGCTTGCCTTGCGAGTGCAGAGGTTTGTTGACGGACTGACCAGGAGTGAATGAGAGCACTGAGTTTAAATAAGAGGAGAGCCAATCAGGCAACGAGCAGCAGCTGGCGCAAAACGAGCGGGCACAGGTGAGGGCAATGGGCAATCGTGGCAGTTTTGGGCACTTAAGAAAAACAATATCTATGTAGTTTTGTAAACAAGGAGACTGAAACCTAAAATAAGTAAGTAAAGCAAGAGAATAAATATAGAGAGGCTTAAATGGAAAGTTGAATTATAAAAAAAAAACACAAAAAAGAAAAAAAGCTTTTTTTTAATTTTTAAAATGAGAAATTAATTCAAACATGATTATGACACTCAAGTCAAGTCTTGTTTATTTGTATAGCCCTTAATCACAGGAAGTCTCAAAGGGCTGCACAGACCACAGATTATTGCAGACCACGGACTATTATTACACCATCCCCTGATCTAAAACCTAAATGAGGGCAAGGAAAAACTCAAAACCTCACCATGAGGAAAATGAAGACTGCTCAAATATTACATAGCATCACCCCACCCAAATCAGTGTTGGACACATTTTTTTTTAGTTGCAGGCTGCATTGGGTCAAAACATTTTGCCACAAAGGCTGGGTGAAAAAAATATTATTGATTTTTTTTTCCCTTTTTCATCTACTGATACAGTCTCGAATTTGATGCTTCGGCATAGATGAGGGAAAAAGGGAGTGGAGGCTTCTAATTATTTTGTTGCCTTTTTTGCACATCCCTTCCAGGTAATAATGAAAAATGGCAAAACATGGAGGTATGTATTTTTATAATATCAGTGACAATACTTATTTATGAATAAAAACACGCAGACAGTTAAAAGCACATGTTATATATATTCTTTGTTATAAATATACCATTTACTCAAATTGGTTTTGAAACGCTCCTTTGAAGCACTAAATATGAAAATATGCATTGAAAAACTTGTAATTTAATACAGCTCAGAGTCTAGCGCATATTTTTTTTTTCTTTCCATTCCATTCAATAAATATCTTGACAAATAAATCATTAAAATAAATACATTGTGAAAATAGCAAAGCTGTAGTAAAAAACATGTAGCCAGCTATTAAAATGTTGGGGACAAGAGTGATACCAAATCAACACATTGTCATTGGTAGTATTCAATTTATTATTCATTATTCATTTGTCTGGGCGTGGGGTAGTGTGCGTAGCTTATGCAGGAACAGTGAACAAAGGGGGAATACAATAAGGAGAACATGAGGACAGAATTTACAGTAAAGTGTGCCTAATTCTGGTCTTTTTATTCGTAAAACTAGTTTAGCACTATACTATGCCAGGAGCAGAAAAAAAACTCTTGGACAGTAGTCAAAAATGGAGAAGATTTTTGATTGGTTTGAAGCCCAGGCACAAATGGATATGGAGTGTCTCAGATAAGTGTTTGTTTGCAATATCTCAAGACTACACAAACCAAGAAATATAATATGAAGTCTTCACTGCTTCCAAATGGTAGTGTACATGTTTTCTTCCATTTCTTTTATTAACTGGCAGGATTAATGCAGTTTTTGGGTCTCAGCTTCTACACGTGTACTGGGTGAATACAATCATTCGTGACAGTTTCAGAGTAGGTGTTCAATAATGTTTGGGGGGGCGGTTGTTGTGGGTAACTGAATTACATTTTAAAAAATGTAAACAAGTGATTTTTTTGTAACATACCCATCATTGGTATCAAATATATTGAAATGAGGAACAATATATATACAGTGGAACCTTGGTTCTCGACCATAATCCGTTCCAGAACCCTGTTCGAAAACCGATTTGGTCGATCACCGAAAATCGTTTTTCCCATTAAAAGTAATGTAAAATCGTTTTAATCCGTTCGAACACCCTGAATGTTTACCATGAACGTAAACATGAAGCTAACCCAGGCTAATCGTATGTTCGCGTTAGCGTAATCTTCCGCACGAAAGATTACGCTAACATGAACTCGTAAAAATAAAAAAATCAGGTCGTTTACACATCATTTAGCACCCGGGTCTCCACATCAAGTGGCTAGTGCTTCATTGGAAAGGGAGCTCCGTTCCAACACCATGAATGTTTTAAGTAAACAAAGCTAACCCAGGTTAATCGTACGTTCGCCTTAGCGTAATCTTCCGTACGAAAGATTACGCTAAAATTACGTGTAAAAATAAAAAAAGGATTATGAATAGGATTTCTTACCTTTGTGGTGGACGGTGGGGAGAGAAAAATCATCAAAAGTTTTTCAACCTCTTCCAAAACTTGCGGCAGTTGCTTGCTTATAGCGCTAACTTCTTTAGACGCATCACTCGATTTCACAGCCTATTTATTCTTTACTATCGTACTGATAGTAGATTTAACCATGCTGTATTCACTAGCAAGATCGGAAATTCGTACACCTCTTTCATATTTAGCTATTATGTCTTTCTTAAAGGCAATAGTTGTACGAACAACTTGTTTTTTTTTTTCACCTGTCCTGCTTGCACCGACCTTCTTCGGAGGCATAATTAGGGGCTAAAACACCCGCACGCCGCTCAGCATCGCACCCTAGCGTACCGGCGTTCGAACTCCGATTTTTTGACCGAACAGCGAAGCAAGAATTTCTCGAAATTTTTGGTCGAACTGAGAGGCGTTCGAAAACCGAGGTTCCACTGTAGTTACAACAGGCCCAAAAGTCAAGTTATGACTTCAGTCACTGGCTCAAAACATACCGACAGTACGAAGCTCTTGTCAGTTGTCTTGTTTTGACCTGAAATGCCGATGAGATATTGGCCTGGGGCGTTGGTCCTTCATGATGCCGCAAGGCCGATGTTGCCATGACACCTCATTCATCTCAACAACATCTCAGCCATCTGATTATAGACTAACAAGGAGCTTGGGGAGCCATGACTGGATAGGAAGAGGGAAACGGTGAAGAAGAGAGAAACTGAAAGAAGGGACAAATCGAAATAGAAGAAAGTGATTAAAATATGAGATCAAAGATCAATTCATGTAAGTTGGTTAATTAAGAGAGATTTAGAAATAGAAAGCTGTTATTTTCTTTGGGTGTTGCCATCTGATGGAGAAGTGCTAAAACTAACGGGAGTAGATCTACTAATGAGTTGTCAGATAGGCTTTTGTGTACCCTAAATTCCCGACTACAGAGCGCACCTGATTAAGGGAAAACCGGATTATTGGGTACAGGCTTAAACAGCCATAAAATTCACGTCCATTTCTTACATTTTAAGAAAAAAAAGCGGGGACATGTTTTGTATTGAAAAGTAACGCATTGTGCCGCAATTAAGACAGTGTACACAGCTGTCCATCTCAATCAAATAGTGTGAATTAAATTGGCATTAACATTTACAGAGATCCCTCGCTACTTGGCGCTTACGTTATCGCTGAATCAGTGCTTTGTGGATTTTGAATCGAATTGTCTTTATTGTCATCAATATTAATTTGTCCTGCATTATGTTTCAAACCGACTGCAGACAACAAAAGTTATCACCGAGGAAGCAGAGGGAGGGCTTTATGAATTAGGTGGGCATTTCTGGGTGAGCGCGACTGTGAATGGCTGGCGTATGCTGTCAGTCAAACAACGTGGTGTGCGCACATGTCAATTTCTCAAAAACAAAACAAAACTGCAGAGCACGGCTACAGTTGACCTGGTATTTTAGGGGCTCGTTACAGTGAAAAGAAATTCATCAATTAAATCGGAGGTGAGTCAGGAGAGCGCAAAGAGATGGTGATCACCACCGGGTGCTCCGTGGATTGTTATCGGGTCCGTGAAGTGACTGAGGTAGCTTCAGGAAAAAAGACAATAGCGAGGCTGCAGGTCTGGCCCACTGCTACGGCGAGGCTAACAACTCTCTTAGGCCGCCCCTTCCGAGCCTTTATGTCACAAAAGCCAGATCCAATGAAACGGATGACCTGGAGCTCCAACTCTTGGGAAACCGCTACATTGAATTTTAGTCATGGCATGGACCAACTAGCCTTCCAATTTTGTTGTACTTTTGTAGAATGACAAGACCATTCATTCAACTGCAATTTTTATTTTTTTATCTATAGTTGTTATTTTGTTACAGTTGTACACTCTTAGCCGGTCAGGACGTCATCTCGGGGAATATCATATTGGGGATTTTTTCCTGGTTTTAATAACACAGTAGAGAGTCATTTTGACACTAGGTCCAGAGGTAAGATAGGGGTTGAAACATCTGACCGCAAACAGGCCAGCAGGTGTGAAAGCCCGATCTGGCTCGTGCCAGACAAATTAACTTCATCTGCAGGAGTGAGCATGAAACGAACCTAAAATGTTCTGTTTTGTCTGTGAGGATTCGTCTTTTGCAACAAAATCCAAGTTTAAGAAGACAAAAAATTCTATAGATTTTATATAACTGTGTTTGCAGAGATTACATAAACTGGCAATATTCCATTATTTATAAGAGATGATGTGGAAATTTTAACATTGACTTAAAACACAGAAGCAGTACATTCATAACAATCAATGACGGGGGGATATTTTTAAAAAAAGGCAGCGAGAGGGAAGCCTGGCCTGACCCGAACATAATGTTTAATACTTTAGGCCAGAAACTCAGGTAGGGCTCATGCTTCAGATCTTACCTCTGCTGGGGACAACAGGAGGGTTCAAATATAAGAACAGGGGGGCGGTGGCAGTAGTTGAACATCTCTTCTTTGTCCACTAACCACGCGTCATGAAAGAAAAGAAGGAACCCAAGCCTTGATTTTGTATCAGGCTTGGGGGTATTTCCAAGACCAGCTAATGTACCGGGATTAGAGCGATTTGCTGTGATTTAGTAGGCGGCACTCGGGCTAAGCAGTTTCTGCAATAGTTTAATTCATGGGCAAGGAGAGGCTTAAATGAGATTGCCGAGTGCGGTCGATTAAGCTCATTTAGGTTTTCTGAAGAGGGCAGCCGGCATCACATCTCTCTTTTCCTGCTATCAGATGGTACGGCAAAATGGAAATTCGTTTGGGAAAGACTCTCCTGCTGTGTTACCCAATTGTATTACAGCACGCGATTATAATGGACATCATGCGGCGGCCATGTTAACATTGGCGAGTTATTAAGAAATAAGACATGACTGTGAACTTGCATGATAAGGCACTGCAAAAACAGAAATCTTTGGTCAATGTAACTACTACACAATTTCAAAAGGAAAAGAAAAAGCCTTTTAACAAAATACTTTCCAATCCTTTTTACATTTGTAGATGAAGAAACCGAGAGACTGTTCAACCCACCAGGATGCACTATGCAAATGAGTGCTTTGGCACAGTGAATAAAAATAGTGTGATAATGAGAGGTCTAATACCTTTTCATACTGTACTTCATTTGGTACCACTGGGGGTCTAGTGGCAAAGTGTTGTTTTTAAAAAAAGTTTATATATATCTCATTAGCTGCACCGCTTATCCTCAGTAGGGTCGCGGGGGGTGCTGGAGCCCATCCCAGCAATCATCAGGCAGTGGGCAGGGGGACACCCTGAACTGGTTGCCAGCCAATCGCAGGGCACACAGGGACAGACAACTCGCTCGCACATTCACACCCAGGGACAATTTGGACTGGCCAATCCACCTGAAATGCATGTCTTTGGAATGTGGGAGGAAACCGGAGTGCCTGGAGGAAACCCACGCAAGCACGGGGAGGACATACAAACTCCGCACAGGAAGTCCGGTAGCTGGACTTGAACCCACACAGGATGTTCCCAAGACCTTAGAACTGTGCCGCACACGCGCTAACCACTGCGCCGCCGTGCTGTGATATGTATATAATATATATATATATATATATATATATATATATATATATATATATATATATATATATATATATATATATATATATATATATATATATATATATATATATATATATATATACGGGAGAGGACTGTATAAAAAAAACTGATCAATTTGCTTCAATTAGGGTTAAACACGATTTGTTGGGAGATCAACAAATTGGTGTGGCATCTGCCATCATGCGGACCCTTTACCGGTCTGTCGTGGTACAGAAGCAGCTGAGCCAAAAGGCAAGGCCTTTACTAGTCGATCTACGTTGTTAGGCTCACCTCTGGTCACGAAATATATATATATATATATATATATATATATATATATATATATATATATATATATATATATATGCCTCCCCCCTTTCATTTCTTTCACTGCCTCTTGCACCTCCCATGTTTCCACGGGCTTCACATTTAAAACACCCCACACACTGGCATTCTTTCCATACCATCGATCGCCTCGACTCTCACTTCTCTCCCATCCTGCATATTTAGCAACTCGTCAAAATACTCTGCCCATCTCGTCCTGACTGCACTACCGCTAACCAGCAATCTAACATCCTTATCTTTCACATTCTCTTCCTTTCCAGACTCGCTCTTTCTTACTCTTTTCACTTATTTCCAGAACACTTTTCTACTTTCCTCAAAGTTCACTCCTATCTTTCGACACCATTCATCATTTGCTTTTCTTTTCGATGCTTCCGCTGCCGCTTTTACCAACCTTTTCTTCACTTTATACCTTTCATACGCAGCGCCACTCTTATCTTGCAGTCAGCAAAGGCACACCTCTCTTCTGTCACAGCCTCTGAGACCTCATCATTCCACCATTCACTTCCTTCCCTAAGACCTCGACCAACTTTTCTCATTCCACACACTTCTTTTGCACTCCTCAACATTGCCTCTTTAAACCACTTCCATTCAATTTCCACACTCTCCATTTCTCTTCTACTAATCCGTTCATACTCTTCCCTTGTCCCCTCTTTAAACTTTCTTTCCTTTTCTGCCTTATTCAACTCTGACATTTTCACCTCTTCCCTCACACTCTTCTTATAACTAGCCCTCCACGATCCATCTATTCTCAGTTTTCTTTCCACATAAAAATGATCAGACATACCACTCATTTCACCTCTGTAAACATGCGCATCCAACAACTTACTTAACATCCCTTTCCTAACCACTACATAATCCATCAGTGCTCTGTCCACCATCTTGCCACTATCCACTCTGACAAAGGTATACTTATTCACGCCCCTCTTTTTAAACAATGTATTTCCAATCACCAACTCATTTTCCACACATAACTCAAGCAATTTCCCCCAACTCTCATTTCTTCCTGGTACTTCATATCTACTAATCACATTTTCAACCATTTCATCACCCACTCTAGCTTTCAGGTCACCTAGTATTACCACTTTATACCCTTCTTTCGCACTTGCCACACACTCGGACAAGTCCTTCCAGAACTCCTCTCTCCTCAGTGCTTCTTTCTGAACCAGGTCCATATGCACTTATAAACATCCATACTTCTACACCCCACTTCAACCTCACCCACATCAATCTGGAAGATATCTCTTTCCACTCCACCAGTTTTTCCTATGCTTTCTCACTCACAAGCACAGCCACTACTTCTCTGACATGTCCACCCGTAACTCCAGACCTTCTACCATGCATACGTCCAAGCTGTAAGTTACCCTTTCCTTTCATCTTTGTTTCACTCAAGGCTAACACATCAACCTTCCTTTTAGTCATCCTTCCGATCTCCTCTTTCTTCTACTCAGTCGCTTTACTTCCACATCCTCTCACATTTAGTGACCCTATAACGAGGGTTTGCGAGACCTTTCGGTCTCCCGCCCCCCTTTCTTTGCCTTGCTGTCTCTTAGGGAGTAGAGAGAGGAGAGGATCCCCAGTCCCCTCGCTCCCTCCACTTTAGTCGCCTCTTACGACACGCAGCGGACCACGGTGGGAGGATTCTCTTACCTCTCTGGAGGAGAGGGCCCCTCACCACAGGGAACAAAATCTCAAAAATGTTTTGCTCTAACTTTGAATTTTACTATATTTTTGTATTTTATATTTTTGTATTTCTTTTTTTTTTCTTTTTTTTTACAAAAATGACGTTAACAATATTTAAAATGAAAAAAGTGTAACAATGGATGCTTAAATACATCCTATTTTCCCAAACATTTTTTGTAAAATAAAAATGATTAATATTTGCAAAATTAAATGCAGTATTTTTATTTTATTTGATGTTTATTATTATTTGTTCTTAGTGAAATCTCAAAAAGCATTTCAAACAAAATATTTTATTAACATACACACTGGTTGTAAAAAAATGTAGCAAATGATGCATTGCCAAATCAATAAAACATATAAGCTAAATTCTAGCTAAGATCTTGCAGATACAAATACTTATAAAAAAAAATCAGGGTTGCATGGGATGAAGATACAACAGTAATTGATGCAAAACCTTCTGAATAACGAACAAGCTACAGTTGCGTGCATCAACAGAACCTTCACCCACACAGTCTCCAAGACGACGACAAAAAAGAAAGAAAGAAACTAGGCTGCAGTGCCACACAATCAAAAACATTGCCTTGATTTTCTCACAGGACATTTTGCAAAGTGATGACGTAAAACTGTCAGAACATGAGTAGGTATCAATTCTGTACCTCAGAACGTTAACTACCAGTACCATGGAAATTTAACTTTCTGGTTGTTTAAAGCAGCACCTGACATTTTTTGGACTTTGGTCCAAATTTGTCCTGGTCTCATTTTGTCCCAAAATAGGTGTCTTCGTGAGCATTATGCATTTGTGAATTCTGTACGACTGCCACTGTGAATGCTGCTACCGGCTCATTTCGTCAAGAAGTCACACATATTCATTACCAGCTGTTGCCAGGCCGGCAGAATATTGCTTTCGGCTACTTGAAGTGGTCGGGTGCTGCAATACCCAAACTGGCCGCCAGAAGGCATTAGCGACCCCAAAAATGCAGACCACATGAAAATGTTTATCAATTTATGGGTATTTATTGGGGGTGTGGAGGTCTGTTGGATTTGAAGTTGAATTTGTTTGTAAGTTGTTTCAGTGCTCCATTTTGTATGGAATATATGATTAAGGTTTATATAAGTATGTTTAAGGCTTGTATAAGTCACCTGTATTGTTTTGTACTAAAAAATAAGCATTTCATGAAATAATATGCTCTATAAAGAAAAGTTAAGTTAAGTTTAACTTACTTTTGGAAGATAAGGTTCAAAAGTAAGCGAATTCCTCCTCCGTGGTAAAAAGTGGCCGAAAAAAAGCGATCCAACCAGTATCAAGCTTCCATATTACACTTTAATTACAAATGAAACGGCTCACCTATTCTTTACACTTAAGATCAACCAAAATGAATGGATGCACTAGATATTAAACAGTATAGAATGTTTGCACACAAAGTAGGAAAAGAAAGCGGATTTCTTCTTCGGGTGGATGCTGGGTGCCCTCTAATTCAACAGCATTTGCATGTTCTCATCTGGGGGCATTTGGGTTCTGATGTTCAACAATCTTCAGCCCAGAGCCGCTACTCTTCTCTTCTGTCCTCTAATCCCTCAGTCTCTGTTTACTTCTGGGCTCTGATTTGGTCGTCAGCAGGATGCAGTGACCAACGGAGCAGAGAAATTGCCTGTTAGCTCGGGGGTCGATTCTTCATCGGGGTCTTGTAAATTGCTTTGTATTGACACCCTGTCAGTAGCAGGGGTCCTCTGACTAACCCTGAGATTGGCCCAGGGCCGGGGTGACTCACCCGAACATCAACCAAACATAGTTCCCCTTCTTTTGGGATTTAAAAAGTTACACACCTCACAAGGTCCAGAGGCAAAGTTTAGTGACTTAATGCCTGTCATGATCACGTCAACACTCATCAACATGAACTTGAATTTGTTTCCATCCCAATGGGGGCAGAGTGAACCTGGTCAGTAAATCATGTTGACATCATGGTTTGAAGATATTTGACAGCTATAGTCCTTTCCTCCAGATGCGGTGGGAACCATTTGTAACCAGGGTTAATTACCTAACAGAGGCTTTTTAAAGCCCAGTAGGGTTATTTCCCACACTTGAAAACTATATGGGAAAATTGGAGATTTTGCTTCTCAGTTAAAACATCAGTGACACCAGACATTAAATTTATCTTTTAATAGTTTTTCGAATCCAACTATAGAACATTTTCTATTATAAAGAAACTGCTTCAAGGCGGAATATCATGCAAATAAACCTGTGGGACAAAATCCAAGTTAGATATTATGTTATTAACCAACAAATGCATATAACGTCAAGGACTTTAAGACTTTAAGGAACTAGCGTGTAATATTTAACCACTGCATGGCACTTTGTAGTCTGTTGAAATCGAGGGCCAGTGCCACACAGCACAGCATGGCGGCTGGTTGCCGCCCAAACATGGCTGCAAACTGAGTGTGGATTCCACTGTGTAAAAGAAACTCAAAATTCTTGACCTATGATATTCTTTTTTAAACTACAACCACTGGCATGAAAGTTCATGTATTTTTTCCCAGTATTCAAATCAATTTTTTTTTTATTTTTTTTTATTTTAAATCTACTGAAAGTGTTTTGTACCAGTAGGAGGCATTAAAATATATACATTGGCCCTTAAGAACATATAAGTCTCAAAAATGTGCAATTCAACAAATTGTGATCCAATCCCACATAGAGCCGAGTCTATCTGAATATCTGGTGAATTATTGTTACCCAAACCAAACTCATTGAGAATAATGATGAATCGAAATTCATAGTAAATAGGCTGATTGTGATGGGAAGCTTTTATTGACATATAATAATTTGAATCAGTGACCTGCAGTCAGAAGGGGTAGTGCCTCACCTGTCAGCAAAGACATTTAAAATTAAAAATACATGAAATAGTTATATCTATTCAGTGTTAATGTTCTTTCTCATTTAACTTCAAACTTTTAGGATTTTTTTTTTTTCAAAATTGCTGTATTTTCACGTTAAATTATGAAATTTATTTATACTATTCCTGCGACTGGCTGGAAACCAGTTCAGGGTGTCCCCTGCCAACTGCCCGAATATGGCTGGGATGGGCTGAGGATAAGCGGTGCAGAAAATGGATGGATTAATTTGTACTATTCATATGAAATGTATAACTGCTGAGCGTCTGCAGATGCTGAGGCCAACTATCATGTTGAGGGCGATAGTGAGACACAAACACCTCAGGGTTTGAGGCACAGTCAGATTTACTGCTCCTTTTGAAAAGAAGCATCCATCGATAAGTAATCATCCATTATAAAGAGAAGTCCCTGCTACGAGAAAAAAATCCTACTGAATGATTTGTTACTGGCTTCATAATACTATCACTAATTTAATTGTTTGAACTAAATTGTTTTCATTGTCGTTTATCTCAACGTTGTAAAACATTTTATGCAAGGAGATTGGACAGGGCACTCCAGAGAAAATGAAATAAAAAGCCTATCAGTATGAAAAGCACAACAACGTATTTACAACGTAGTGCATAGAAACTGGCCCAAGTGTTAAAAATAGTGCAATGTTCGTGGGGCTGAGGTGTGCGCCGAATCAGAATCCTTGTTCTTATTATTGCCCTCTGCCATGAGGCTATAGAACTGCATATGTGGATCCTCAGCACAGTGATACGTTACATACATCTCCTTTTATTCATGTATAATGCGCACTTGTGTATAAAAGGGGTGTCTTTTTTATTTCTATTAAAGTGGTATATTGGTTTTATGTCACTTTTTGTCAGCCTAAACTAAGAATTGAATGTGACAAAAGATGTTGAATACATGCGGTAATGATCAAAATCATTAGCTGACGACGCAAAATATGAAAATACCAACATAAGATCTACAACATATTTATTTTATGTCCTCCAAATTTATTATCAGATACACCAAAGAGTTATTTTCCTCGTCTTATTTGCTTTTATTGAAATCTTTTTGTATTCAACAACTCTGTCCTTGGTACTGTAAAAATACTGTGATAGTGAAATAAGAGCTAATGCCTTTTTCCTAAGTCAGCTATATCACAGGCGGCCAAGTCGTTAAGGTTCGGCTCTCTCAACGACACAGGATGGCAGTGTTCTCGTTTGCCCATTATGCGTCCTCATTTTTGCTGAGGACGCATAATGTCAAATCGACGTGCGTCCCCGAAACGCATCTTTTTTGACACAAAATTGTCATTATTATCCGATTACTTATTTTTTCAAAGATTTACCGCACTCCAAACTTTTCGTCAGGCAGATCCGCCATTGTTGTTTTGGTCTCGCGGTTCGAGTTTTCGTCTGCACGCCGTTCTCGGCAAACGAGATCTCGTTGCTTCGAGATGACGTCATTGTTGTGGTGCTTGTCGGCGAGGGAAGGTGAATTTTAAGTATGCCTCCGAAAAAAAACAGTTAGTATTAGGTGAAAATCAACACAAAATTGGTAATTTCTTCAGTGTCAATAATAAGTCGAAACATAATGCAGAAAGTGATAACAACGGCAATAATTCCGGCACGAAAAAACGGCGGAGAAATTCTTTGGAAGACTGGGAGGCTAGGAAAACACGTGTGTTGAAGCGAATGATTCGACGAAAGAAAATTAACAAAAAATACTCCTAGCAAGAAAAGGACTTTTCTGCCAAAATGGACTAAATTATATTCCTGGTTATGCTACGAGGAGGATGATAATGGATTGGACCTTGAGTAGGCATTACAACTGTGACGGCAAACCACGAAGAATATATGAACTAAAAAATCTGAAGTGATATCTGCTTTGTATTACCAATTAACTGATGATTAAAACTGCATGAATATATAGATAAATATTTCAGCAATATAACTTTGTACAATGTACAATATTGTGAACTGAAAAATCTGAAGTGATAACTGCTTTGTATTACCAATTAACTGTGATGGTTAAAACTGAATGAATATATAGGTTTATATTATATATTTGTCGCCGATTTAAATTTTCAACCCCGATAACACATTTTGGCGACCCATAGAGCTCTGTTGGGACCCATAGGTTTTTGAGCATGCGAGTCCCCGGGACCCATCACTTTTCCGAGGTAAAATGAATACTGTATGGGTTTGATTCCCACTGTATCCAACATTTTGCGATGTTGGTCAGCGATCTTTGTCGACTGATTCTCCCCACGACTGCAAGGAAGTTGAGTTTAGTAGTATTGAAAAGGTGTAGACTCGTTGTGAAAATACACTAAATCCAAAGAATCAATAGTTCCAAGACACACGCACATGAGCACACACTAAGAAGTGTACACAAATCTGTCTTGATGTTCTTGGTAGAAGTGACCACAGGTCTGTAATAGTCTATTTAAAGGCATTCTTTGCATTAGTAGTCATACAAAACAAGCATAAACGTGTATCTGATAGCTCGAGGGAAGTGATGGTACGAAATATCAATGATAACCTAATAGGTTGCATGTTGACAGCCGTGTGTTGCGGTAGGATCTGCGTGATTACTTTCAAGACAAGTTGTCCTGTGGTGACCAAGCTAACATCTCTGGAGAGCGCGTAAGGTGAGAAAAAAGTAATTCCCGCTGTAGTGTACAAAGTGGTGCTATTATTCATGTGGATTGTTGAAATACACCTCCCGTGGAGTGCACTCTCAAAGGGGCTCAGCTAGAGTCGAGTCATTTTCAGTCTTGCATGAAAACGCGAGGCAACTGAAAGGTTCTGTAATGACAATGGCAGGCAAGTGTTGAATGTGAAACCCTTCTAACTTGATGCAGATCGGAAAACAAATGCAAATTAGCAGCTTTGTTTAAAGGTTTTTGGGTGATTTCAGTGCCGTCACAAAGGTCAGGTTCTTGGAACTTCAGCAACGGATTAAATGATTCCACTATATTTATTTTTAAGCAATTTTAAGAATACCCTGATAAATAAACTTTAAATATTTAATGTATTGGCTGTTCAAAGTCCACTTTTCTTTGTGTTGGCTGGGCTTGGAAGCATCTTTGGTCCTTTTGGACAGCCTGAAGTGAAAAAACACAATGACAGTTTTTGATTCACATTACAGTACCAAAGGATATTACCATTGCAATTTTCTATATTTCATAGTAATTTAGGCATGTGTTTTGGGGCTTATGAATAGCAATTCTAAAGAAGCTCTATTACAAAAGAACAGATTATTTCTTTAACAAGGTTAACAGAATTTCTCTGCTACAGAAACAAAAACTTATTTTTCTTCAAAATGTCAAGTTTATGATCAGCCTTTACACAGTTTTCCTGAAGTTGCAATGAAAAAAAAATGATAGCAAGGCAACCATGCAAAACATTTCTACCCTGACTACGCTTCCCCTCAAGGCCATTTTATTTTCTTTAGCTCTCATAGAAAATCCAAAAACACGTACTTTCATGCTCCAAAGGAAAAAGCCTTCATTAAACTGCTTTCCAATGACATGAAAAAAGAAATCAAATAAAACGGGTACTCATTGTGAATGTGTGGACTCTAATGTTTCATATTTAAACATGTATTTTTACTGTACAATATACTGCCAATACAAACTAAGGTCTTTTAGATTGCAGGTGCTACATAAAATTAAAAAGAACAAATGAGGGTGAAGAAACATAATCTAGAAAATTGATGGTTGGGTAGATTGTCCATGATTCAACATGAAGTGATTGAATGGAGTACTTTACATTGTGAAGCCTCAGCATCCCTGAAATGTTTTCCCTCTTTTGTTTTGCATCGCTTTTCACAAAATAGCATTGCTTTTCATTTATTGGTGAAGCCAACGCAGGGAGTCTGCATTCAATGATTCAAAATTTAAAATGAACAATGTTGTCTCATTGATAATGGAGTGGTGCTGGACAAATGCATTGGAAATCGAATAAAGTTCTCCCTCATAAGTATTTAAAAGAATAATGACAATGTGCTTCTCTAAACTGGGAAGAGCCCAGCCAATTTTTGATATTTTGACTCATTTTAATGGCTACAGAAAATGTTGTTCTGTAGCCACATAGCCATACAATATATCAAAACAAAGCTTGAACCCTCATCCTTTATTAGAAAACATGTTTCTGGCTTTTACCATTGGTAAGGAAACAACAGTTATACATTGCTTATATTCGATTCCCCCAAAAACCTTTGACAAAAACGGTATTTTTTAAAAGGATGCGGTACTTCAACTTGGTGCTTTTGTTTTGGCATTGGTGATACCTCTAATATCTAAACAATGCTTTCCAAGAACACAGTGGCGCTTTGCCTCCAAAATGAAATTTTATTGCAAGAATACTGATGAATGAACTTTGCAAGAACTTCACAGGTATTTATAGTGACGTTATTACACAATTTCGGTCACCAACCTCAGTGGAAATGTTTAAATCTAAGCTTAAAACTCACTTCTACTCTATAGCATACGAATAACCTAAACTTCTTATATGTAATAACTTGTGAAGCCCTTAGAGACTATTTGTGATTAAGGGCTATACAAATAAAAATGACTTGACTTGACTTGACAAGGCAATGGTGTTCCTGCAGACGTGCACGAGACGTCATCCCTCTCTGCCCGACAATGTCGAAGGGAACATTTTTAGAAACAAAAATGCTGTTTAGGTGTTAATTGTCTGTACATTACTTATCCATATCTTTGCTACTCTGGCCAGACTGCTTCACTCCAGCTATTCGCTATACGGGGCCACCATTCTGAAAAAGGAAGCAATACTACGAAGTGGGGGCTTCCTCATGTGTGGACAAAGATTAGATCAAAGTCACTCAATGAAATCATTCCTAGAGGCTTAATGAGCTCCGCCAAACACTTTAAAATAGTTAAAAAGAAAAAAAAAACATAAACACTTTTACCTTCTGGCACTCAGGGACAATGCTTCTGAAGATGTATGTAAACGGTAAGGCATTGAACTACATGGCAATTGAAAAAACAAAACTCTTGTACTGTAAGTTATACAGTCAATCTAATTTTCCACAATTTCCAAAATGTTGGCGATAATTTTAAAAAAAATGCACAAGGACCATTTTTTGAACATTTGACCACTATATGTCACTGCATTGTGTAGAGCAACTGAAAATAAGTGCTACAAAGCATAGGGGAATAATGCAAACTACAGAGACTCAGTTACCAAACCATACAATCTTCCCTCTCCAATTTATGCCCAGCCTTATGCAGGTTTTTTGGGGGGGTATTCTTAGCAGCAAAGATGGCCCCCTCTAGGTGAGTGTTATGTGATGTAACTCACTCTAATATGATAGTTTATGTATTTTGCTTATTATTAAAATTAATATTTTTTATAATTGAGGATTTTTTTTTGTACACTAGTAAGCGCTAAATAATACCAAATGTCATAAGGTAGGATGGGAAATGTTGTCATTTCCTTTACCATGGCTTGTTCGCGCTCAGAAAATGTGGATTTCAAAATGTACAGCATTTCAGAGAAATGAGTGTGATGCAGCAGTCTAACATAATCTGCGTTTGCACGCAAAAATAGTTATTATACAATGTTCAATAAATGTAGGCCCACAGTATTTACCTTTCCGCAAATGCAAATATTATGAATATGATTTATTCATCTGAATGTGTAAGTGATACATGATATTCATGTTTGCAATATATTATGGATTGAATCCTCAAGTATATGATAAAGGTCAACACACAACTTCTTTAAATGTCAGCTTCTATAATAACAATAACATAAAGGAGGTAAAAAGCAAGTAGTGACTAGCATCCTTATTTTATTACCGCTTCCCCAAGTCTCGATCTGCTAAATGTTTCAAAACATTTCCTTTTAAATATACCTAAAATGTGTGTTTTTTAAGAGTTTTTTTCTGCAAATCGACAAGCACACAGCCCCAAGAAAAAAAAAACCTACCAACAGACAGTTAAATTGGACTGAAACCCTAAGTATAATATTGTGTACGGGCCAAAAATTGGTTAACATTGTTCTATGAAGTAATCAAAATTCTTATCCTTTTCTGGGTGCAGCCAATTTGAGTGATGATGTCAATGTATTATGCCACCCATTGTTCTTACATGCACGGGATAGTCCAATCGAATCAGAAGTTCGATTTTCGGAGCAATCCAAATGAATCCGCTACACGCCTGTAGAGTCAAACTAATAACCTGTATACACGGTGCTTGTGGCTATTCCTATTACATGGGTGAGGCGGGAGTAACAGCATGATTTTAATCATATATTACCAATAATAATAAAACATCATGCAAGAAATTAATTTAGAAAATGTATGATTCTACTCCATTATGATAGCCTTTTTGTTTTACTATACGGTGAACTTTTACATTATTTAAAAACGTCAAATGTTTAAAGACGCCACTCATATTGACAAGTCTCAAGTGCCTTTAAGAGAGAGAGAGAGAATGAGAGAGAAAGAAAACTAGAAAGAGAGAGCAAGAGATAAAGGGAGAGAGATAAAGAAACAGCGAGAGGAAGACACTGAAAGAGAGATAGAGAGGGAGAGAGAGAGGAAATAAATAGAATATACCTTTATTGTCATTGTTACAAATGGGTTAACATATTGTGACAACGAAATTGGGCATGACACTCCAGTTTTACACATTCACAGTGAGGTATGAGCCAAGAAGATAAGGGAACAGAGAAGATAAGGTTATAAAACAAAACAAGGGGGATAAGGCTATAGTTATAATTTACATGGTATTTACACAAGAAATGTCGGCATGTGGGATGTTATATACAGTGTTATCGTGATACCGTTGGTATCGTAAGGGTTGTGCAATATTGTATTTGGTGCAAAGTCATCATAAATAAAGCAAAAGAGAGAGAAAATAAAAGAGAAAGAGAAAGTGATGAAGGCAGAGATAGAGAGAAGGAGAGTAAGAAAGATATAGAGAGAAAGTGAGACCGAAATACACGAAGATATTGTTTAAAGGGAGTTTGTTATTGTTGGGGTGCCGGGTCCTAGTGCAGGCTCACAGAGCCGTTTCGTTCGCAGACAACAGATTACTACAACATATTCTGTGCTTGTTCCTTCCTTGCCGAAGAGTGAGAAAGAAAGAAAGAAAGAAAGAAAGAAAGAAAGAAAGAGAGAGAGAGAGAGAGAGGGGTAAAGACAAAGAAAAAAACAGAGAGAGGGAGAGAGAGAGAGAGACTGGGAGAAAAAGAGAGAGAATAAGACAAAGAGAAAGAGAGAGTGAGAGAAAGAGAGAGTGAGACTGAGAGAAAAGAGAGAAAGTAAGGTATTAAAAAGAGTGAGAAAGAGAAAAGGAGTGAGTGAGAAAAAGAGCGTTTGGAAGGGCTCTTTATTCCTGGGGAGCCGGCTTTTTTTTGCAAATAAGGCGAATCTTCTGTCTATTATTAGTTTCTGTTACAAGCCCCACAGTGCGTTGCAGCATGGAAATTTAATGGAAAATTGAAACTGCGCCCGTGCATAAGCAATCGGACTCCATATATACTTTGTTTAATTGCGGCTTACTTTTTGTGTTTTGCTACTTTGCAGATTTTATCGTGGATTGTGTTCTGCATTCTGATTGGCTAAGCAGTCATCCCTACCCCTTTTCTGCCAGTGTTTCTCTGTACCTCAATGACGTTGTGGTCTAAGTTGTACACGTATGTAAGAAAGCTTGATAAACGTGCATTACGTACCCACAAATCTTTTTCAATCGTCTTTTTCTCTTAAAGCCTTATTGTCAATAAAATTCTGTGGGCTCACAAAAATACCAAATGGCAAAGGAAGGTGCAAAATTGGACTTCTTCAGATGCTAAAGGAAATTAAAAGCATGTTAAGCCACATTTTTGTTTTCCATAGTACAAAAGTTATTCGTAAGAAAAAATAGAAATGAATGTTTATAAAGAAAAGCACTTTTATTTGTTAAACAAATGCTTGTGCATGTAGATAGTTTGTTCTTTGGTTTCAATGTACAACAATAAATAAGGGTTTCTACTTTGTGGATTTGGTCTATCACCGGTACTTTTTTGGAATGTAACCCACCCGCATAAAATTGATGAATTATTGTACTAGAATTCGTATACATGCACGAGTAAACAGAGCATGAACGAACTAACCTAACCATTGCTTTCAGAATACTTACAGTCGGACTTAAGACTTTATCTGTCATGTACTGCACGGTCGTCATGGCACCCAGCTGGCCCCGCCCCTTGACACGGGCTGAGACGCATTGAATTGATTGCTTGTGGAGTACTTAAACGCTCCTTTTGGGACTGCCCATTGCCAGACCATTGCTCAACCTTGAGGAAAACCTGTTCATGCCTGTTTGTTCTGAATGCCTAGTTTGTAATTTTGATTGCCTTTAAGCCTGTTTTGTTTTGTCTTTGGTCCGTTTGTGTTGGACAACTTTTCTTTCCTACATTAAAGTGACAGATCGTCTACGCTTTTGAGTTCACAATTCCTGCTTCCTGGCCCGTTTCCTGACAGAATGGTCTAGCCACGCCATGTGAACTCAGCGAACGATCTTCACCCACTTCGGGTAATACTGAAGTACGCCGCTTGGCTAACGCCCAGTCAAGTCACCGCCCTTCAGCTGCAGGTCGAGCAAGCTCAACGCATACATCGCCGGATGGAGCAATTAGCTCAGCGGGCTGAGTTCCTGTCGCGTCATCTGAATGAGCTGTCCGAGGCGCCTGTCGGCCTCGACGCCGCGCCTGTCGGCCGGCCTTCCGTACCTATCTATCGGTCTGACTCCCCTGCTTGCCTGTCTGACTCTCCTGCTTGCCTGTCTGACTCTCCTGCTTGCCTGTCTGACTCCCCTGCTTGCCTGTCCGACTCCCCTGCTTACCTGTCCGACTCCCCTGTTTGCCAGTCCGACTCCCCTGTTTGCCAGTCCGACTACCCTGCTTGCCATTCCGACTCCCCTGCTTGCCATTCCGACTCCCCTGCTTGCCAGTCCGACTCCGCCGATTGCCAGCCCGACTCTGCCGATTGCCAGCTCGACTCCGCCGATTGCCAGCCCGACTCCGCCGATTGCCAGCCCGACTCCGACGACGGCCAGCCCGACTCCGACGACGGCCAGCCCGACTTCGACGACGGCCAGCCCGACTCCGACGACGGCCAGCTCGACTCCGACGATGGCCAGCCCGCCGAATGCCAGTCCGACTCCGCCGATTGCCAGCCCGACTCCGCCAATCACCAGCCCGACTCCGCCAATTGCCAGCCCGACTCCGCCGATTGCCAGCCCGACTCCGACGACGGCCAGCCCGACTCCGACGATGGCCAGCCCGACTCCGACGACGGCCAGCTCGACCCCGACAACGGCCAGCCCGACTCGTCCGCCTTCCGCCCCTGCCTCTCCCCGTTCCTGCGTTTTCGGAAGAGGGAGTGGGGTTCCCCTCATCGGGAGCGTTGACCCATTCTTGGGGGTGAGGTATTTGTTACCTTTTGGGACCTCAAGAGCTGTCCCCTGAAGGGGGGGTTCTGTCATGTCCTGGACGGTCGTCATGGCACCCAGCTGGCCCCGCAACTTGACACCGGCTGAGACGCATTGAATTGATTGCTTGTGGAGTACTTAAACGCTCCTTTTGGGACTGCCCGTTGCCAGACAATTGCTTAACCTTGAGGAAAACCTGTTCATGCCTGTTTGTTCTGAGTTAATGCCTAGTTTGTAATTTTGATTGCCTTTCAGCCTGTTTTGTTTTGTCTTTGGTCCATTTGTGTTGGACAACTTTTCTTTCCTAAATTAAAGTGACAGATCGTCTACGCTTTTGAGTTCACACTTCCTTCTTCCTGGCCTGTTTCCTGACATTATCAGATTTCTGTGTGCGTTGATATGCATTTATTTTGCCTAATCAGAATACTGGCAAAGGTCAATTTACGGTTTTATTATTACCTGCTTGTAGATGTACCCATTGATCTTGTCCAGGCTCAGCTGACGACCAATCACAAATGATCAATTTTCTTAAGCAGAGACATGATTGGTCATGACAGCATTTAAACTGTCCCTCGATACACACTACAAGCTGGTAGCCACTCACAGTTGGATAAGAAGAAATGGATATTTCTTTTGGAACTCATTTTATACAAATACAACATTTTAAGATTCTGTTGATATATACATTTTGCATGGACTTGCCTCCCTCATATCCTTTTGATTTATTTTCTTCCCATTTTTCTCGGAGCCTTCGCTTGGAAAATGCTGGTCTATCAGTGTTTCCAAGAGCCAAAAAGAAATCCACAGGTTTGAGAGCTCAGTGGAAGCGTTTCAACCTAGGCTTAAAACAGACTTATATTCGCAAAGTTTATGAGTGATTTTGACTTTAAAGTTTTGTCGCAAAGTCTTTGAGGGAGAGCTTTTTTGGTGCATGGATTTCGAGCTATCGTTACGCAACCTGGACCTGATGTACGCCATCATTTAGAACCTGCTGCATTGGTCAAGATTTTGGGGTAGGAAGCTGTCAACTGGACATTCTGTTGTTACATATATTTCATGTTGATGATGTCTGCATATTTTCTGCTGGTGCCTTTGCAAAATCTCTTGCAGCCTGGTTATCCTGGGAGTGGGATTACCTCCTGAGCAGCCACTTCTCAAGATTTCTTCATTTTCCTCATCCTTATATTTTTGAGTTTTTCCTTGCCCTCATGTAGGTTTCCGATCGGTGGATGTTGTAATGGTGGTCTGTGCAGCCCTTCGAGCCTTTTTTTTAATTAAGGGCCATACAAGTAAACATGACATGACTCGACTAGATCATATTATTCGGAAATTGTTTATCTGCACCGCTTATCCTCAGTAGTGTCGCAGGGGTGCTGGAGCCCATCCCAGCTATCTTCTGGCAGTGGGCAGGTAACACCCTGAACTGGTTGCTAGCCAGTCGAAGGGCACACAGAGACAGACAACTCACTCGCTCATTCACACCTAGGGACTATTTGAACCATCCAATTACCCTGACATGCATGTTTTTGGAATGTGGGAGGAAACCGGAGTGCTCAGAGGAAATCCACGCAAGCACGGGGAGAACATGCAAACTCCAAACAGGAAGGTTCGATCTCATGACCTCAACTGTGTCGCGGACGCGCTAACCACTGCGCTGCCGTGCTGCCCTAGTGCTAATTAAGTATTAGAATTATGTTTTTTTTTAGAAGGTAGTTATATCAATCCAAATTTAAGTATGGTATATTCTCTGGCTTACATCCATTTTGAATAGACTCCTTTTTCCCAAAACGTTCACTTGAATAGATAAAGTACTATAGATGATCTCTACAAAATGTAAAGCTCTGAACCCTCCCATTCAATCAATTTTTTTCATACTATCTAGCTGACAGCCAGATTGGGCAGGGGGGTAGAAGAGGCAAACGTAACACAAACCAATCCAAGAACGACCCAAGCCAAGGTAAACACGCAGTGAGCAGGAAGGAAGCTGCGGATGCAAATAGAGACAGATTATAGTTGTTTGACACGTATGCCTTCCCATTTGGATCCCATCTTGGAGAGTTAACCATCACAATCTGCTCAATAAGTGTCACCGCACAGCTGGCAAAAGAAAAAAAAAAGTACCCCCTATATTTTCTGAGTAATTTTGGGAAAAAATGTAATTTCCTAAATAATTTACTACAGGAGGACATTCAATCACTCTCATGTGATTACACATCAAACTTATCTGATTTACTAAAATTCTTTCAAAAAATGCATCACATGTCCTGTTTAAAAAACCTAATAACAACATTGTGCAGATGCTTCATGATTCCTGCGGCAAAAAGGAAAAATATGAAACATTTCACTTATGATCTGTGCATCCAAATCTAAAATTGTATTAAAGTAAATTTTGCCTTCTCCAGGTATAGCAATACACTCCAACTGTGTACAGTATATATAATTTCATATTTGTCGACTGGATAACAAAAGATTGAAATCGAAGACCAGCCTTATTTCCAGACCTGAACTTGAACCTAATGAAACGCTCGTTGAAGTCATCCAGATAACATAAACATTTGCCTTAATTAACCTTTATTTATATTAGCCCCACACACACAGTCAGCGTTAAGCAACAGTGGTTTAAGTCACCCACACTGAAAAATTACAATTACTAATCTGTAGCAATATAAGTAAAAAACGTTTATTTCCAGTATCAACTGTCCAATAATTGTGCTCATTTTAATTACTATATTGTGTATTTTACAAAAAAGAATTGATACAATTTTTGATGTTTATTTCGTGTAAATGTATCTCATTTAACTTTTTTCTGTTTTTTAGGCACTGTTTAAACGTTTTAAGAATCCTATTCATAAAATATTTACTATTAGTAAGAAGTAAGAAGAATATGATTTATTATAAGGTATTCAATAGACTGATTATATGCATTTTATTATCTGAAATAATATATAATTCTGTTGATTTTAGGCATCCTTGCTTTGATTTAGTAGAATTTTATATATTTGTTAAGGTTACAAAAGGAATTTTTACAACTGTGCTGTTCCGCCTGGCTCCAAAATACAGACGTGGCCCTACTTACGAACGAGATCCGGACGATCGTTCGTAAGTTGATTTTGTTTGTAAGTTGCATCAGTGCTATATTTTCTATGTTTAAGGTTTATGTAAGTCTGTTTAAGGCTTGTATAAGTAACCTGCATTGTTTTGTACGAAAAAATAAAAATTTCAGAAGATAATCTGCTCTATAAAGATAAATAAAGTTAGGTTTAACTTGCTTTTGGATGGGCTTCGTGATTTAGGGCGCCTTCCACCTCCAAGTAAAAAGTGGCCGAAAAAAGGCTATCCAACCATTTTCTCAACATCATCAAGCTTCCATATTCCACTTTCATTTCAAATGAAATGGCTCGCCTCTTATTTACACTTTATACCAACTATATTGAATGGATGCACGAGATATTAAACAACAAAAATGTCAAAGTTCTTAACGCGCTGGAGATACTTTGTAGAATGTTTACGCACGAACTGGAAAAAGGAAGCAGATTTCTTCTTCGGTGTGGATGCTGGGTGACCTTTCACAGCGCCACACGCAGGTAGCGCTGGAAAGACAGTAATGTCCTTTACTCGGAAAAAGGTGCACACAATACAAAATCTAACTTACGGCAAAGTCCGGATATTTTTTGACATCCCGAATTTTTTTCCCGTATCTACTGTTTTTCGTAATTTTAATTGTCATAAGTAGGAGAGTGTCCGTATCTGCAATATGCCATATCGTACGATATCAGATATATCAAATTTAAAGATGTACTATTTTTAACAATGAGGGTGAAAAAAAATAAAATTGGCATTTTTTTCTCCTATCACAACATTAAATCTTTGTCCTTTTAACCAATAAAAATGACTCAAATTCATAGTCAAATAAGGCAAATAATACTTAAATAAGAAAAATATTCTGCTATGAGGGAATCCATCTATATTTGTCACCATGAAGACAACTGTTGTTTTATTTAAAGACAAAAAAGGCTATTTCTTTTGTTTTTGTCACATTTATTGATATTCATTTCATGCTCAAGGTTTTTTGGTGTCTCTTTATATGTGCAATTCCATCCATGTTTCTATGAGTGCTTTTAAATGGTTTCTCTTTGTAACATAAGCTTGCAGTGAGAGATCAATCTTTTGCAAGGAAGGCACACCGCTTACAGTAGTGTATGTTTGAGTTTTCCAAGTGAAAAAGTAAACTTCATCAATGGTCAGCACAAGTCACTGCAAAGACTTCTGAATAGCAAGTTATTTTTCTGCTTGACTCTTTTATTTCCCATCATTTTTTTTTCTGAGGTGTGTCAGCTCCAATTGCCTAGAGACTTTCTGCGTTCTGACAGTATCTGAATGGAGACAACGCCAAGGTCTCAATAGTGCTGCAAACAAGACCCTGGGTGCATCCACCCACTGAGATTGTGGGAAGACAAGGTCAGTGTATTCAGGCTGGATACAGAATAGTAAAAAAAATTAGATAGAACTGCTGGGTGAGACCGCTCAGACACTGGGACCTCGAAAACCTAATCAATACTCGGAATTGACATCATGATCCCTAAAGTGTCTACAGGCATCACATAGTTACGTGTTAAATCAGAAAATATTGAAAGAGACTGCTTGATTTCTGCAAGTATGAGCAGTGTTGAATAATTGTTATGTATTAGATGTGACGAGCAAAATGAATATTATTTGATTGCATGCCTGAAGGAGTATGAACAATATGCAAACTAACAGAGGGTTGCTGGAGCTTCGGAGCAAAGTTGTGTAAAAAAAAAACTATCCTTCTACAAATATTAAACAGTCATATATAGTTACTGTAAGTTTTGTGTGGGGTTAGTTTGTGTCAGTTTAATATATTTACTCTTGGCTATGGTGCACGGCTAATGCTAAGCTAACCCTAAGCTAATGATGACCTGACACTAACGGAAAGCTAATGTTAGGTTACTTCTGTTTTCTTGGTAAACAATCTTTCTGGTAAGTGTGGAAAATATTTGCATGGTTTTACTTTGTGTTCATTTTGCATGCTTAATGTTTAATTTTTAGAGCATCTGTGCTTGCAAAAATTATCTTGTGATTCAATGAAGAACCCAAAAGGAGTACTTATAAATTGCTATTAAATAAATTTGATAAGAAATAACGTATTATTTGGGGGTTTTAATGTATTTCTTTGTAACGCCAGCCTTTTTTCTTTCTTTTCTTTTTATTTTTTTTGCAAAGGCAAGGGATTTCTTTATATTTTTGTTTTTAGTATAGTATCAATGACTACTCAAGACTTAAGTATGATAAAATCTAATACTGAGCATCCTAGTTTAAAATGCATCATCGTATTACTCTCAAGGTAATTTAATTGTATTTGTGTTAAAAGTTATTTGGAAATCTTCATGCAAATACATTCAAATTAAATAAGCAACCGAGAGCCAACACACGTCGTGTTTTAATATGCAAATGACATTCAGAGCATTTTTTGATTGTTGAAATCGTGTTGTTGGATAGTTCCTGCTGTCAGATGGACACTCGGACAAAGCAGTTGGGGTGCCAGACGGACAGACTTGCGTCCACCATGTCTTAGCAAAGCCCCTCATGGGCTGTAGCATTGTTGTATTCCAGCATAGCTTTTGTTCTTTACAAACACATTTACTAAGAGTACTGTATTTTTTAAACATTAGATCACAGTTTTTTTTTTATAATTTGGCTGGAGGTGCGACTTACACTCCGCTGTGACTCATGTGTTTAATTGGTACCACATTATTATTTCATTTCGTATGTTATTTTCACACTGAACTGCAGGAGGGCGAACAAGGCCTGTGTTGATAATTTCAACATTGGTTGTAATTAAAAATAAACGACTGATATTCTGCAGATGACAAGCTGCAAATAGTGGAATATGCAGAGAAAAATGGTAATCCAGCAGCAGAAAGAAAGTTTGGAGTTAGCGAGAAAGGAACTGCCGAAAAGTGGAGGTGACGTGGAAGGGGGAAGCGGCGCCCGTCTACCTCTAGAGTTGGTGGAGTAGAAAAGTGACACGGAGGATAAGGATTTCATTGGATTTAGTAATTTTGAGTCAAAATGATAGTTTGGTAAGCATGTTCTTTAGAGTTCTCTGAAAAACTCTTAATATGTTATGTTGTTACTGACAATGCCAGGCATGTCAATCATTTGTTATTAGACCGTACACTTATTCAGCCCGTTGCTCTCTATTTTATTTTCATTTCAAGATGACTTGTATGCGGTTGGGGTTGGATTTTCAAATAAATTTCCTCCCAAAACGCAGCGTTTACCCCAGGTGTGACTTATATATGTTTTTTTCTTCTTTTTTGGCTGGTGCGATTTATAGTCCGAAAAATATAGTATACATGGGAACTGAAAGACGCTATCTGGGTCAGATATGTCACAATGTACTTTATAAGCATGTGTGTGTTTGCATGTCTGTGAACTAAAGGTGGACGGATCTAATTATCCATATTGAGTGAGTACTTGGATCAGATCAATACTATAGTCTTAAGACTGATACTGTCTTCCCATCTTAACTATCATTATAATAATGTCTTCAGTGTGTTGTACAATTATACATACATAAATTCCAAATTCGATCTGATTGTGGTAGGGTTAGGGTTATTTTCTGGACTATAAGGCGCACCTGATTATAAAAATAGTCACTTGTAAAAGATTGGTTTTCATATATACGCCACATCGAACTATCAGGCGCATGTCATTAAAACAGAAGATTAAAAAAAAACACATCTTGTAGAACATAAACAATAGGAAACTGATTTCACAAATAATGTAATCGATCAATTCATACGTGGTTACTGTATGTTGAAGCATTCCATTGTAATTATGCATTTGCGTTGTATTTACCGTATTCCTGGCTCTTTAAAAGTGTACTATATTATAATGCGCTGAATCTGAATCTTGATAAAAATTTGGGGGTTTTCGGTGCGCCTTATGTTTCGGAAAATACTATATTTTAGTTGTCTTGTTGACATTGTTTAAACAAATATTTGTACTTTTATTGCATAGCTGCTTTTTGGGTTTAACCCACTTGACTTTTGTTCTGGAACAGTTGTTGTGGGTAAAATATTTCATCTTTTATACTGCTAACATTTCTTACATCGTATTGTTTACACTATTTGCACTTTGACCTTATTTTCAAAATATTGTGACATGGAAGGTATTATAGTCGTCATTTTGACCTTATTATGTTTACATTTTTTGTTTCATTGACGCTTTTGACTGTAGATTTTTGAAATTAGAAGTACTTAATAAAGAATAGACAATTTTAGGCTGTTTTTAATCATTTTTACAAAACGGCTCAAGGGGAAAGGGTTCAATCATTCAGTGATCAAAATATTTCTATGCAAAACATATCAGTATTGGACCAGTATCGATTTATACTATACTCCATTTAATTGGATTGGAGAGATACCAAAAATACCAGTATCACCCACCCCAAGTGCGGACTGTGTCTTGATAGATGTTATTCCCATTACCCAAACTCGTGATCAGGGAAATATATCAGTTGTGTGGCTGTTAAAGTCAATCATTATTATGACTATTTCGTGGCCATATTTCCCCAAATAAAATACATGTATATAGTTTAATCTTACATGATGGTGGGAGCAAAGAACTCACGTTCCTTCTTGGCTGAGGCCCCGAACAGAGAGGGAATGTTTATTCACGTCAGAGGAATCAGTACAGACAAGAAAACGATTTCAAAATAAAAGAATACAAGATTGATAAAAGTACAAGAGATATAATTACACTCATTGTTGAAACGTTACTTTGTGTGTGTGTTGGTATGAGAAACATTGTTTTTATATTTAGTATTATAAAAACAAGCTAATTACCCTGAGACAGAAAATCAAGAGATTTACATTGAAAACCTGACAGTGGCTGATTCTTTTTTTGTGGAGAATGACTTCAAAATTACCTAAACAGAGTACAGAAAGATGTTTTTTCAAGGTCACGTTGAATTTTTCCCTTAAAGGTCCAATGAATGAGCTCAAACTGAGCTTTTGTCCTCCAAAGAAAGTAAAAGCAGCAAAATTTGTTCTATCCCTTTACCTCCGAAATGTTCACACAACACAAAGACCTTGCGCCTCGTCATTATCAGCTTACTCTGAACACTTTGCTGTTTTCTCCTATGAAGGGTGTTCATGTCATCTTTTGAGCATTTCAGATGAGCTTCAGTACCGGATATCATTGCTTTGCCTTCTTTCATGTTTGTGACACTTCGCTCTTATGTCAGTTTATGTATTTTAAAATGAGTTCACGGCTTTCTTAACATACACGTACAAAAAACAAAAATGTGATGCAGATTATAATGTCAGATCTGAAATAAACCTTCACCTACCCATAAAAAAATAAATAATTTTGTTGAGGTTACAAATAGGCATGGGAGAGGAAAAGTACTATGATTTTTGTCGTGATTCAATATTTTAGGTGTTTGGTTGGATCCCTTAACCTCTAGGGTTCTAGGGGCACCATTTCCTTTGGTGTGTCTTGGGTGAGTAAAGCCTGGTGGCGCCCATGCCTCTTCAGGCAAACAAATGTTTCCACTCGGTCTCGAAACAGGGGCCTTTTGCGTGTTAGGCGGGTCCTGGGATCAAATGCTACCGTCCTCCCTGTGCTGAGTTTGTATGTTCTCCCCGTGCCTGTGTCGGTTTCTTCCGGGCACTCCAGTTTCCTCCCATATTCCAAAGACCTGTGCGGCAGCTTGATTGTATGTCTCAGTGTGCCCTGCAACTACCTGACAAGCAGTTCAGAGTGTCCTCTGCCCACTGCCTGAGGACAGCTCTACCACCCCAGCAACCCTACCGAGGATAGGAGGTGCAGAAAATAACATGAATTAGGTTTAGTTATGCTGCTGTGTCTATTTGGAATTCTTAAATAGTAGGGGAATGACCAACTTCATCCATAAATTGACTGCATCATTGTACTGTAAACCTGCTTGATTCAATTCCTATGAAAAATTTTGCTGTTGATAGTCTGGGTAATCTGGTTGTGATATTAATCATGACTATCCACATATACACATCACAATGAAATTCAACCAGTTTGATTACTTGTGCCATTATTTAGACGTTGTCCACCTGGTTTAATAAATGAAAGTTTGCCTGTTGTTGAAAAAGTGGAGGCTGCAGCAGCACTTCCAGTCTACTGTACGTGTCTGTGATCTTGATACTCTTTCATGTGAATCTTTTTTTTTTGCTTTTTTTTTCTTGCTCTGGTGCTGCATCTTGCCACTGCTGGGAGAATTAATGAGCTTCACCCATACTCTGCAGGTCAGAAAAGAGCTGTGGTTTCATGATTTCATTATCTTATAATGACCTGTCTCACTTTATTGGGAATGCAACAGTATATATATATATATATATATATATATATATATATATATATATATATATATATATATATATATATATATATATATATATATATATATATATATATATATATATATATATATATATATATATATATATATATATATATATATATATATATATATATATATATATATGAAAGGATTATATAGGTAAAGAAACAAATGCAATTGCAGACGCTGCCCTACTTACAAACAAGATAGGTTGCGATTCGTAAGTTGCTTCAGTGCTATATTTTGTATGTTTAAGGCATGTATGAGTAACCTGTATAGTTTTCTACAAAAAATAAACATTTCATAAGATAATATGATCCATAAAGATGAATAAAGTTAAGTTTAACTTACTCTTGAAAGATGAGCTTCAACAGCGACTGTCAAGAAGCGAACCAGGAAGCAGGAAGTCGGAACCCATTTGCGTAGCCGATCTTTCTCTTTAATTAGGAAATAAAAGTTGTCCAACACACATACCGACCAAAGACAAAACAAAACAGGTTTAAAGGCAATCAAAATTACAAACTAGGTATTACTCAGATCAAACAGGCATGAACAGGTCTTCAACAAGGTAAAGCAATGGTCTGGCAGCGGGCAGTCCCAAAAGGAGCGTTTAAGTACTCCACAAACAATCAGTTCAATGTGTCTCAGCCGGTGTCAAGGGGTGGGGCTAGCTGGATGCCATGACAACCGTGCAGGACATGACAGCGACTCCCTTCTCTGTGGTAAAAAATGGCCGAAAAAAAGCGATCCAACCATTTTCAAATGCACCAAGCTTCTATACTCCACTTTCATTTTAAATGTAATGGTTCGCCTATTCTTTACACCAATCATATTGAATGGATGCACGAGATAATAAATAATAGAAATGTAAAAATTCTTAGCACGCTGGAGATACATTATAGAATGTTTACACACGAACAAGGAAGAGGAAGTGGATTTATTCTTCGGGGCAGATGCTGGGTGACGTCGCACAGCACCACCACACGCCAGTAGCAACGGAATGAAGCACTACAGTACTGTCCAGTACTCCGAAAACGGTGCACACAATACAAAATATAACTAACAGCAATGTCCGGATATTTTTCGACATCCCGAAACGAATGTTCGTTTCTATTGTTTTTCGTAAGTTGAATGGTCGTGAGTAGGGGAGCATCTGTACTATTTCATGTATCCTTTTCCCAAACAACTCCTGTGAATGCACGAGGTAAGTGTGAAGTACTGCACACAGAGTACGAAATGTAAACAGAACCCTTCTCTAATCAACTACTCAAGTAAAAACGTGTTTGCAAGTGCATTCTTCAAATAATGATTGGGAGCGCAACAGCCTAACATCAATCTAACTAATTTGCTCTTTTTTCTTGTTTTTGTTTGGAACTTTCAGCTCAGCAATGAAGTGCAACGTATAAGACAGCGACACACCTCAACTGATGAGCTCATATTTAATTCAGTTTGATTGTTGTGAAGAAAGTTTATTTCAAAGGAGCATCTGATGAAAGGAGTGATTACATTTGTTTGCTTTTTTTAATTATTTAAATCAACTCAGTTTTATTATACAGCACTTTAAGGCGACTATCATTATGTAGGAAATGCTACACAATTAATAAAATCTGGTCAAAGAAAATAACAGGATAGCCTCAATTTTGTTACCAATCAGAATGATAATAAATAGTAATATCAATTAAGTATATAAAATAAGTGCCACTAAATTTGCAAAATCCATAAAAGTCACAGGTCCAAAAATTAGGATTTTTTTTTTTTTGGAAAGACTATGTTGAAAAGTGAAAAGGCGGCACTGCCACTCTTGAGACCCGCTTAAACTGCCATTAGCATAGGGAATTTTGCGCCAACACTGTTTGCTGCAGAACGCTAACTCAGCTCTATTCTGAGTTGTCTAGGTCACGTGTTTTTGGATCATCTGACCATTCAATTTGGCGACTACTGCAGAGTAAGATAGCGAACGCAATAACAAGCACCTATTTTCTACTGTGCCTAAAGTAAAGATTAATAAGGGCAGTGTTGCTTAAAATGTGGTGTAATAATAATTATAATAATAATAATATAATATAATAATAATTTCCTTGTATTGTCATTCTGTGTAACAATGTACACAGAACGAAATGTCGATTGCACCTGACCCGTTGTAGCGAGCCGATGCAGCCGCAGCCAACAGAGGGCGCCGCCGACCACTTTTTAAGTCTTAGGAATGACTCGGCCGGGGCGCGAACCACCGACCTCCCAGTCTCAAAGCGGGCGCCTTACCATCTAGGCTACTGAGCTGGTAAGTCGTATACAGTATTTCTAGACCAGGGTTCCCCAACCTTTTTAAGCTGAGAGCTACCTTCGTTGCTAATTGGTGGCACGGGCACCCAGTTTGATATGGATTCCTAAAATAACAACTCATCACGTTAGTACTGTACCTATTATATCATTGTTACTGTATTATCACGAGGTTAATTATTGAAAATAGGGTTAAATAGACTCAGTAAACCCATAATAATTGTTTGACTAGAAAATCACAATAACCCAGCATTGGTGAGCTATGTTCAAAACAGGTCCACGAGCACCTCAGCTGCCTGTGGGTACCACATTGAAGAAACTTGCTCTAGATAATATCATCAGGGCACTTACAGTGCTTGACAAAGGTACTAGGGCCAATCTTACCTCTTGCATGGAGTCAAGAAGAATGCTTACCAGTAAACATAAATGGTTTCCCTGTAATTTAAACGTTTTTTGATCATTTCACATTGTGTACGGCACATCACAATCTTTACACGGGATTTTTTTTTTTTTTTTTGACCTATCTTGTCTTGCCACATTCAGCTCCAAGCCGGATTTTCATGGTCATTGGCAATTGCTGATATTATTCTGCAAAGTATGTCTTGCAATGAGTAAATGGGTGTCGCGTTGTGTTTGTAAGGTTTATGATAGCGTAATACATAGGATTTGCAAATTTGCAATCACTAATAAGGGAAGCAATTGGCGCAGGATGACATGTGTGAGATCGAAAACTGTTGATGATATGCAGTTACTGTACACTTAAAATTTAAGTTACTCTAACCTTAAATGAACAGACAGAAAAACATCTTGCACAGCACATTTTTTTATTTTGTTGTCCGTAGTAGTTTGCATGCGCAACCTGGGCAAGCTAATACTGGCGGTAGGCAGTCACAAGTTGTGAGAGGTCTTGAGTGGTCTCTGGTGGTAGCGTCTGGGACTGCTCATCAACTGGATTTTCTGTATAAAGTGGTACCACGGTACATTTATATGTATAGATTTCTCTCATTATTTCCATATCTTTCCATATAATTTCAAAATAAATTTTTCATATGAATTGTATTTTCTTAGTTTTGTTTACAATTTACATTTGTACGGTATTATTTTTGGTGCTTAATATAAAATGAATTATCTTTATTGTCAGTGATCTCAACAGTGTGAAAACATTGTATGCAACAAGATTACACATGACAGGGTAAGCATGTATCAAAGACTAAGGAAAATAGGCAAAAAGATTTACAATGTCGTGCTTAGAGACTGGCCTATGTTTTAATACTGGTGCAATCTTTATGAATGTAAAATAATAGTGCATCATAACAATAGAGCAATGAGAATAGGTGCAGTAATACTTAGCAGCAATCAAAATCCTTCAAATAAGTGGAGGGATGCACATCCTAGGGGTGCACATCACAAACAAACTCACCTGGACCGTGAACACTGCATCACTGGTGAAGAGGGCACTGCAGCGCCTGTACTTACTGCGGAGGATGAGGAGAGCCACCCTGCCCCCACCCACCCTCATCACATTCTACAGGGGCACCATAGAGAGCATCCTGACCAACTGTATCTCTGTGTGGTGTGGAGGCTGCAGTGCCTCGGACTGGGGAAGTGTGATGAGGACAGCAGAGAAAATCATTGGGACTTCTCTCCCCTCCATTCAGGACATTGGCCAGAAGCGCTGCCAAGAACATCATTAGGGACCCCTCTCACCCCCATCATGGACTGTTCACTCTGCTAGCCTCTGGGAAGAGGTACTGCAGTGTGCGGTGCAGGACCACCAGGTTCTGCAATAGTTTTGTCCCCCTGGCCATTAGACTGTTAAATGGTCAATCACACACATAGTAAGTCTACACTGCTGCTAATCTGTTTGTCTGTTTTGTTTTTTTGGCACTACTAGGAGTTTTTTATACCTAGCCACTCCTTTGCACATCTGTTCTCCTCTGCACTATTGTACTACAGTGTTATTGTTACTGTACAGTGTCTTGTCTACCTGACTGCCCATTTTGCACATCTGGTTAGCTGCTACTCTTGCACTCTTTGCACTATTGTACAATACTATAAATAGCCATAATTATTTAGTATATTATTAGTACTTCAATACTCCAACTCAATACAACATTTTATTTATATCTGTACATTCAAGGAAACTGTGCGGGTCAGATGTATCGACATTTCGTTCTGTATACACGTGTACTAGAATGACAATAAAGTAGATCTGAATCTGAAAGGGATATGTCTCAATTTTGTGCAATTGTGCGCATGAGGAAGGGAATACAAGTTTGTCCTTTTACTGAAGCCCACCTTCTCTCTCTCTCTCTCTCTCTCTCTCTCTCTCTCTCTCTCTCTCTCTCTCTCTCTCTCTCTCTCTTTCTCACTTCTTCCCAGAGCGCACATTTCAATTTCAGGTAAAAAGGAATCTCTGTCCCAATTATTTTTTTCTGAATTCACAGAATAATTTATGGACTCCACATCCCGTTTTTTGTTGCACAAATGCTGCCATTGAATTTCAAGCAGCACAGACATCCTACTATAAGTCACCTCCCAGTCTTGATTGCAGAGGCTTCCCAAGACTTTTCTGCCTCAACGGGGTTGCCTAGGCAACAGCCCAGGTTCCAGTCAGTTGATTTGGCATCCCAAATATGTTTTTGCACATTGTGTCTTAACGTATAAGTCTTTTTATGTACATTCTGCTTTTTAATTTCATACAATATATTTAATGCTCCGTTCACATTTTTTGTTATGTTAATAATCTCCAGGCTTGCAGTCTGCATTGGTTTGATGTTATTTAATCAAGGCCTGCAGCTTTCATGGTAGAGCACTTGCCTACAGTCAAATTCAAAGCCTGGGGGCTGTTCAAATGTGGCCAAAGACAAGGGAGCATTAGCAATTGCAAATTAGGACTTAACCGCAGCCATTGGCATGTTTTCTGTGTATATGCGTGCATCCGTTTTGTGCGTGTGACTCTAGTGGAAACAAAATCATTGACAACGAAGCATTCAAAAAAACATGTTGTGTGAGGGGGATCGTTTGTGTTGGGGCAGGGGTTAATCCTACAGTTCACATTACCTGTAAATATTTTTAGAACAACAATGGAAAGAAACAAACGATGTGTATAAAGAAAGTTTTCAAATGTATCCGCTCTAGCATCCCGTTTAATCGGTGAAGACTAAAAGATGCCTTACTTTTAGATTCTGCCAGAAAAAAAAGAGAACTGCTATTGTGAGTGATATAAGGAAACAAGGAAGTTATTGGCTTGATCTTAAATGAGATTGTTATCAGGCTTAGAAAGGTTTATTTCAAGCAAAGGGATCCAAGTTTCAAGATTTAAGATTGCGATTGTTGTCATTAACATGAATGCAGATGAAACATTCTTAGCTAAAACAGTGTAGAGAAGATGTAAGATCAGGCCTAAAAATGCAGTTTGACTGTAGGTATTAAATCCGGACCCAGCTTGACCAATTTACTTGATTCGGGGGACAAAGCCCGAATCGAAGCAGAACAGACGTGTGATTTTGGTTGATCCATTTAATTAAATCAAATACAGGTGAATCCCTTTGTGCATACTTTGCAATCCATAAAGTAGAGGTAATTATTCCAGTGTACAACCAGCTTAAGGTGTCCCCTTCCCACTTAGCTGGAATGGACCCTACTGCGGATAAGCAGTGCAGATAACGGATGGACAACTCCACAGTTGATAGATTCATTGATTCAAATTCATAATATTTTTTGGGTTAGAGGACGCTGTGGAATATTTGACCACTAGATATAGTTGATATTATTGTTTTAGATATATTATTGTTTTTCTTATTCTCAAGAGCTACAAAACACGAGAACTTAACCTACGGTGACTTAAAGTGACTAATCCACATAATCCTTCTTATTTTTTTGCCCAGCCTTTGAATAGGTTTTTGTTTTTCAGGGGCATAAATCCTGTCAGCTCCCTCTAGGCAAGCCTCATGTTATGTGAAGTTATTTGAAATTTATTGACCAATGCTTATTTAAAATAATCTGCAAATTTTTACATGTTGATAGAAACATCATTTGTGATGTATCCTGAGTTCATTAAGTGTTTCCGGTCTCGCAACATCAGACACTCTCGCCCAGGTGACCCAGTTGAGGTTGATCACGCCTCAACTTGCGCCCCAGTAGCAGCCCACGGATCTGCCCTTTTGAGCCCTAGCCACCAAGTGGCTTTTTCTGCAGCTTTGCCAGCAGATTTAATGGCTTTCTTCTTGGCTGCCCCTGTCACACCCAGCCAGCCTAGGACTTTGTAGTAGGATTATCCAGCAAAACCTCTGCAGCCAACCTCTATTGGCTCATAGAAACATTTCCAGCCCATACACGTGCTCTCCTCCACCAGCCCCTGGTACTTTGCACGTTTACTTTCATTAGCCTCTTCAATGCGCTCTTCCCACGGGACTGTAAGTTCCAGTATAATCAGATGTTTTGAAGCCACAAAGGTGATGAACATGTCTGGTTGCAGCAATGTTGTTGATATGTGCTGGGGGAACCTTAGTTGTTTTCAAAGGTCGACGTGCAACTGCCAATCAGAGCCAGTGTGGAGTCCTGTTGTGGTCTGTGCGAAAGCCTGAGGTTTCTCTCCTGTCCTGATGAGAGAGTCTGCCTATCTTGGTATTTGTTTGTGTTGATTGCTAGGGCGACAATCTCAGCAACTGTTTTCCGGACCTGGTCATCGTGCCAGTGATAGCGACCATCAGCCAGGGACCTTGGGCAGCTTCTTAGGGGGTGTTCCAAGGAGCTCTTTCCAGAGTAAAGGGGACAGTGTTGCTTGCTCTCCCCCCCACACATGAGGGTTCTCTGGGCTTGTCAGGACCTCATGAATTGCCTGCACACAAAAAACGGACACGGTGGAAGTCTGCCAGCATGATGTTTGACCAGGTCACATTGCGCTGCAATGTGTTCTCCCACCTTATCAATGCTCCCTGCTTTCGGAGTCCAACTGCCTTGTCCACACCAGCTCGGACCTCTTCCTTTTGAGGAACTCAACAGTTGATAGTGGGTCTGCATAGACCAATAGAGGGCACAAGACTCTAGGTAGAATATAGTTCTGGTAGATCCAGGCTTAAATCTACCAGGCAGGCTGGAATTGTCCACCTTGGTGAGCCACATTCCTTGCTCTTTCTCTTCCACATCTTCTGTGCCACTCTGCTCTGCATAGAGTTGCCAGCTTCTTCCACAGAATGTTAGGCAGTTCTTGCTTCTCCTCTTCAGTGGCTCTCTTGAACAGTTTCCTGAGGATTCAGAGCTCATGGTGCAGTTGATGTATCTGTGTGGCTCTGCGGTTCATGGCGTGGGTGTTGCAAGTCCAGCCAAATCTCTCTGAGCCATAGCTGGTCATCGCTTGGAGTCTGCTGTCAATGTCTCCCTTGGCTGTGGCTTGGATGTTTTTGGACACGTTCTCGTCAAACTGCCGCCACTAGCTCACTCTGTTTGCTGGTGGCCACTTAATCTGCTTCTGTGGAACTACTCTCCTAGGGTTGGCACATTGAGGGATTGGGATCTGTGGGTGGCCTCCTGTCCAACTCCTCCTGTGTTTTAGGCCCAGGACCTGTGCGTTGTACCTTGCTCTCCTGCTACAAACATTACATTCTGGCCTGACGGACTTTTAGGCTGCGGTTGTCTTTGGATATCTTGCAGCAGGCACATGTCATGAGTGCAGTATTATTTTTCCTTAGTATTCAAATCAATATTGTTTTTTTAATGTTTACTTTTTTAGCAGTGTTTTAGGGTGCTATTTTTTACCAAAAGTTTGAAAAGTCAAAAGACATGTCAAGTCAAGTCATGTTTATTTGTATAGCCCTTAATCACAAAGGGTATAAAAGGGCTGCACAGATCAAAGACTATTGTAGACTATTCTTACAGACTTTTATGACACCAACCCCTGATATTGTCAACATAGGTTATTCATATGCTATAGAATAGAAGTGTGTTTTAAGCTTGGATTTAAACATTTCCACTGAGGTTGCAGATCAAATCTATAATAGATAATACCATTAATGAAAGGAGATAACTTGTAAAATATCATTAATTCCCTTTTTTGAATACTAAAAAAACACAACATTAATTAAGCCCTGACATTTTGCCTAATGATTGCAGGTTGGATTAACAGAAGATTATAGACAATTAATGCTTCATAATAGGGAGTAATCTGAATCCCGGGTATTTGCTTGCACCGTTCTATGCTAGATGACTCATATGCCTCATGGTGCAGCCGCTTACCTATTCATGATATGTTGGTTCAGTGAAATCAAAGACTGAAATGTCCCTACGTACACAATGGTTGACATAATGTTTTTGGAACAAATTAAAACACAACCACTACCACACTGACACATTCGAGAAGAACATAGAACTATCAAGGGCCTGCGTTATAAGCAATTAGGCAAAGCTTTGTAAAACAAACATATTAATTCTGTTGACGCACACATATCTTGTGAATGTAGACCCTTTCACACTAAACTACAAGCATTACATTCGATAACATATTACTTTTGATGCGATGGAAATACCTTTTCATATAAGATATAAATTAACTTGGTGCAGATAATTACAAACGGAACTAAAACGTTCGTGAGACAAAACAAAACGTTTCTACCTTGCTAAGGAACTACTGTTTCTGAACCATAAGTAACAGTTTTTTTCATAGTTCTTCCTGGGGTGCAACTTACATTCCGGCTCGCAACGGTTTTTTACACGTCGGCCATAAGATCCATTCTTCGGCTCAGTTTTGATGGCGCACAAAGTCGGCTTGAACTGCAGATTAAGATACGATCGCAGTTTTTTTTGCTGGATATGCGATCATCCAGACATCAAGCGCTCGGTGCTACGACCACTCGGGAGTGTTTATTAGCCACGGACTGCTATGTCAACAAGACCCAGCGGCCTACAAAGCAGCGAAGCAGAGTGGCAAGACAGTGGCGTGACCGCCGGACGAGGAAGCGAGGTTGTCGGGCCGGGCTAACAGCTAGGCTAAAGGCTAAACCCTGCAAAACGCCTCTCCCATCCATTTTCCTCTCCAACGTTCGCTCTCTGGACAATAAACTGGGCCATTTAACAACTGGAAGTGGCATCGAACCGCGAGATGACGAACTGTTGCGCTAAAATTCTGACGAAGACATGGTTAATCTTATCTATCCCGGCTGACGTTCAAAGAAACTGTGCGGGTCAGATGTATCGACATTTCGTTCTGTATACATGAGTACACGAATGACAATAAAGTAAATCTGAATCTGAATCTGATTACCGGGTAAATTATTTCCCATGTTATTTTCACACCAAACCACAAGAGGGCACTCTAGGCCTGTGTTGATCATTTCAACCTTGTCGTCTTGTACCCAAAAAGTTCTCCGGTGTTACCCTCGCCCCCTCCAAAAAATCGAACAATGAGTCTGATGTAAGCCACGTAGAAGCAGGAGGAGGAGGAGATGGATCATCTACTGTGACAGTGAGAATGAAAATGTCATTGGATTTAGTGATTTGGATTGGAACTGATAGTTTGGCAAGCAAGTTCTTTAGCTAGAGATATAAGAATAATGCTTAATATGTTACGTCATTACTGAAATCAAAGGTCATGTCAATTATGCAATGTTCATATATCGTACAAACCTTTTCAGCCTGTTTTTCTCTTATTTTTAATAGCATTCCAAGATGACATGTATTTTTTTGTTTTTTTGTGTTGGATTTTATCAAAAACATATGATATCAAACACAGTTCCCCTTAAAAATGTGACTTATATTCCAGTGAGACATCTATATTTTTTCCTTATTAATTACACTTTTTGGCTGGCTACTCTGAAGCGACTTATAGTCCGGAAAAAAACGGTAGTCTTGTTTGTATCTGGAAAGCACAGTGAATCCATAGCAGACTCAAACCTTTCATACATTAAGAGAGAGAGCTGTAGATGTTACAGGTAAAAGTATTTTTTTACAATTATGTTTTTCAAATGAGCTTCACTTGACAAATGCTAATTGTAACATTCTGCTGCTAGCATGGCTGAAAAAATAATCTCACGGAGAAGGGTCCTCACCTTTATTCATAATGTATGTTAATTAGCTTGATGGGGCTGTTTATCATGCAAGAAGGTGAATAAATTCTCAAAGATGGGTAATTTGAGGATTGACTAATACAGTTTTTTGTGAGAAATTGGTATTTTGAACTAGACCAGAACTACAAAAAGTTGATTGATACGATTTCCTTCAAATGTTTCTTTCAAATATTTGTCTTTGTACAACACCCAATGCATACAACACAACCTTGGACTTAATTGAAGCATGTGTTTGAATATGAGAAGTGCGAGTGAATCAAAATGTACAAGATCAATTGACTGTCTTCGATTCACAAAGTCTCCGCCAAACCCCCAACACCCCCTCCCCTCCCAGCTATGGAGATCAGTATGGGATGCATGCAGTAAAACAATTAACTGGTTAAAGAAACCTGCACTGAGTGTGTCATTGAACTGCTCAGGGTCAGGGGAGGTCACAGACAATTATACTACAGTCCCTTTGAGGCCTCTTGGGATCCGAGACCCTGCTTTGGAGACCCGAAGAAATGTTTAAATCTAAGCTTAAACCACACTTCTACTCTAAGGCATATGAATAACCTATACTTTTTGTGGACAATATCTCTGTACTATTTGTAATTGCAACATCCTTTGCCTGGTAATCCAGAAAGGGGGATACCACATGTGCGGTCCCTTCTCAAGGTTTCTTCATTTTCCTCATGGTGAGGTTTTTGAGTTTTTCCTGCCCTCATGTTGTTTCCAGATCAGGCGATGGTGTAATAATTGTCTGAAATAATAGTCTGTGCAATAACCTTTGCAGCCCTTTGAGACTCTTTGTGATTAAGGGCTATACAAATAGAAATGACTTGACTTGACTTGACCTTGGTTTCCTTTCTTTCCCCATCTCTCCTACCTCTCCTTCTCCTGCTCCACATAATGTACCTCTTTCCGATATTATACCCAACACCCTATATACAGTAATGTATGTCTTGTTGTCATTAAGCCACTTGACCCTGACTTTATTTTCAGTCAGTTGAATCTACATGTTAAATAATTCAAACCACTTGGGGGTATGTATGAATAGTTTTGAGTGAAAAGTATTGTGTTTTGGGTAAAAAGTGTACATTTTGAAATGTAACTAGGTTTTCAATTTTTTTTTTGTAACTTTGCCAATTTTTGCTAACTTTTATTTTAGATTTACTTTAACGGGGAAAATATCTGTAAAACAAATTGTGCCAAGATTAGGACACTCCTTCGCGGACTCTGTCTGCCGCAATCTCAATCAATCACCGCAGCAGTCACTATCAATCAAATTGACAGGAGTGCGACAAAAATTATGATACATAAATGTTTGGAATCTTTCAAAAAAGTAGTGTTGACTGATTTATTATTTTAGTGTGGCAGCAGGTTACTAATTATCAGGTATATTTTTCCTAATATGACGTCAGAGTTTTCAGCCTGATTAAGATTACCAGCTGTAGCAAGAGTCTGCAAAGAAGTGTCCTAATCGCAGCATAATAAGTTACTTTTCTGATATTTTTTAAAATGTAAGAAATGCACGTGAATGAGTTCATTTTTATGGCTGATTAAGACCAAATGTGATTCCTTCTTAAATTGGTGCATGCAGCTTTTAAATGTGCACTCAAAGAGTGACATAACTAACCTAACCATCTTATCTTTTTATTTTTCGCTCAACTAAAAATTTAAAAGACGCACATGTTGGTCTGAATCCCTATTCCCTTTGTCCTTTTCTACCTTCTGTGTCACATTCCTTTCCCGAGCATTTTAATCCACCAATCCCAATTTCCCTTTGCCCTCGAAATCACAGACTCCCTCTGGCTTTGAGGCCATTCGTCCCCCACACGGGGATACGAAGGCTCCAATGCGGACACAGTAGCAATACCTCCACTGCAGCCCTTTATTCACCATCCATGTACCCCGGTCCCATGAGAGAACCCCCTCTCAAAATAGAAAAGGGGGAAAAATCTCCCCAGCCCTTTTCTTGTTGGGGTGAGCTGAACTGATGAATGAGATCGGGAAGATGTGGATGAGAGGAGAGCAATTAAAATCTCCTCTGCTCTCTTTTCTCCTCCGAAGGGACCAGCGAGGGCGAGTTTGTTTCTAGCACCAAGAGAAAAATACCTTTAAGATTTCTTTGGAGATTATTGGAACAGTGCAGCAATTTTTCTTTAAATGTACTGCAGAGTAACAAAATTTATGCTTTCAGTAAATGAAAAGAGTTTTATGAGACATTAATAATATAAATGACAGGTAAAATGACGTTTTGCCTGCTTGGGAGGGGCAGTTGGCCCCGATATGGGCAAAAGCAAAGATCTCAATAAAAGTCGACAGAAGTATTTGTATGCTATCGAACACTTTTATCACCCAGAGTGACTCAGTCAAAAAATTAGGTGTCACATATGACCCCAATATGTCTTTCCAAACACACGTTAAGATTACTGTAATGTACTAGTCGCCAGTCTCCCGAAGTCCAAAATCGAGAGCCTGCAACTGGTTCAAAATGCTGCAGCGAGGCTTTTAACTAAGACATGTAAGTCTGATTACATTACCCAGATTTTAGCTAACCTGCCTTGGCTCCCTGTTAGCTTAAAATGTGATTTTAAGGTTCTGTTGGTATTATACAAAATCATGCATGGACTTGCTCCCTCATATCTTTTTAGAATTAATTTCGCCCGATGTTCCGGTCCGGAGCCTTCGCTCTGAAAATGCTGGTCTACTAGTGATCCCAAGAGCCAAAAAGAGATTGGAGAGCGTTCTCCATTCAGGCCTCAGTGCTGTGCAATGCTCTTCCCCCTGAGATTCAATCTGCAACCTCAGTAGAAATGTTTAAATCTAAGCTTAAAACACACTTCTAATCTATCGCATGTGAATAACCTATATTTTATGTTGACAATATCTGTTTATTATTTGTTATTGCAACATCCATTGCGGCCTGGTCATCCTGGAATGGGGGAGAACCTCATGCGTTGTCATTTCTCAAGGTTTCTTCATTTTTCTCATGTTGAGGTTTTTGAGCTTTTCTTTGCCCTCATGTGGGTTTTAGATCCAGGGGATGGTGCAATAATAGTCTGTAGTTTGCAATAATCTGTTGTCTGTGCATCCCTTTGAGACTCCTTGTGATTAAGGTCTATAGCAGGGGTCAGCAACCTTTTCGGTGCGGAGTGCCACTTTCAAATTTCCTTGTAAATCAGTGTGCCACACCAAGATTAATGAGTCACACAACATTTTTTTAATATCCAACAGAGCTGTCATTTTACACCAGTCCAAATATACAACATGGATTGACATTTTAATCGTATAACTCAGTGTTTTTCAACCCTTTTTTAACCAAGGTACACTTTTATTTATAAAAAGGTTCCGTGGGACACCGTCAGTCGAAAATGTTTGAAATAGGGTCATGTCAAATTTTTTACTGTACTACCTCAGAAAATATCAAAACTTGAAATAACTGCAGCAATGCAGAAGGCACGCGCGCCACACACGCACACACACGCTGACGAGAGCGCGATCTTTTCGCTCGAGAAGCCGGTGTTATGCCGAAATTTGCATCCCGGAGCAGAAGCGCGCACACGTCACTCCCACTACTTTAACCACTTTTACCTCTGTTTTATCTAACTTTTATATCACTTTTCGTGAATGTAATGGCGAACAAATAACCAAAACCACTTTGTCTTGCATTTGTTGGGAATGTAATACAACTTTAACCATTCCGTCTTGTATTTGTTGTCAGGGTTGAGTAGGGTTACTTTAACTGGATTACTTTTAATTACTTTTGGATTACTCCAATACTAAATATGCTAAAAAAGACAAAAGAAACTAAATATGAATAAAATTATGACTCACAACACGTGGTAAGCTTTCTCTCCTGGCTTTGATTTCCTGCAAAACTAACATAAAATACGACGGAAACAAAATGAAATTAAATCCAAACAGCTTGCCAACATCATTTTTGCCGTTTCATGTATTCCGTTACTCTCCAAGCCTGCACAAAATTTAGTAATTTTATTTATATTTAGTTTATTTTGGCTTTTATTAGCATATTTGGTATTGGAGTAATCCAAAAGTAATTGAAAGTAATCCATTTAAAGTAACCCTACCCAACCCTGTTTGTTTTGAATGCAATCGAACGGTAATGCACACCGTATATAAATCACTTTTGAGCACGTAACGTGTTTATTTTGCCTTTTTCAACTTCAGCTCGTATTGAAACTGTTATGTAGTCTACCATAAAGCTTATTATGCTTAAATGAACTGTCAAATCATCAACAGATATAAAAGTGAGATAAAAAGAGGTACTAAAAAGTGGTTGTAGTAGCGGGAGTGACGTATGCGCCCTCCCGCGACAGGGGATGCAATTCTCGGCAGGGATGCATTTCTCGGCATAACACCGGGCAAACTCACACTGAAAACCCCACGTACAGCTTAACGTAAATCCTTTACATAACATGTCACGCAACTGAAGATGTCTAAATTCCAGGTAAATGCACTTTGAAAAAAAAAATCGTTATTATTTGGCCGTGCACTCGCGTGCCACTGCCAACCCCTGGTCAATACAAATAAACATGACTTGACTTGACTGTCTTTATTTTGCCAAAGGTTCTACCCCAGAGAGATGCTATTGCTTATTTCAATCGTCATTTTATGTCATAATAATTTTGGCTTGGTTAGATCTAAGAAAATAGTTGTCATACATTTAATTAGAAAATTTGTTTTTAATTGCAGCTGGCAGATTGTTTTGCTTTATTTTTTCTAATCTTGGTAAAAAAGTTTTCAGCTTTTATACAAGTTTACACTGTTAAAATGTTGATTTTTTTCTTTCTTTTTATTTTATTTACGTATTTTTTAATACAATTTTTGAAGATTTTTTTTAATTATTTTACGTACAATTATATACTTTGGGTTCACTAATAAAATGTTAAAACTAATCCCTGATATAAGCACTTAAAATAAGCAATTCTTTCAACCAACATGTTAAGCTTAAGTATTATTTTTACTACTGTGCAGTTGATCTAATTTATTCAAATTTGTGAATGTTAAGTGATGTTTATAAAGAGTAAACAGAAGAAAAGTTTTGACACAAGTTGTCCTTTGCCACAAGTGTTTCAACTCAACCACCAACTAAACAAGCTGCTCTAAAAAGTTCTTCTTTAGTAGAACAAAAGCCATCGGAAGAAAGTACTGCCATTTTAATGGCTATGATAGCGTTTACATGCAATGGCATGAGGATATGTAAGGTGCATCTTGGCTTCTTGCACTTCTTTGATTAAACATGAGCTAAGAAGAAGCCTTCTTTTGCAACAAAAGTACATTTTGTTGAAGTTTGATCTTGTAGGAAAATTGGACAATTTACTTTTTTGTTTGCTCCTACTTCACTTCTACAGATTTGTGTGCGAGGGTTTATATTTGTTAATCATGGAACCGAGTAAGTGAATAATATACACGGTTACAGTCATATTAAAAAGTTTGGGCACCACTGATCACTTTCAAACATTTCCTTTATAAATTATGTTTTTTTGGACCAGCAATTACAATATATTATTTAGCAGACAAACACAGTGATCACACACACAGTCCCGTATTCCAAAATGAAGCTGGCTTGTCGAAATGAACTATAAAGTATACCTCAAGCAGACTGAAAAAAACAAGATTATGTTATTTGGACATAACAAGGTGCCGAAGTCATGTCAAGAGAAGAATTCAAAATCAAAAGACTGGTACCAACATTGAAATGTGTTGGTTTTAAGGCCACTGCAGGTAATGGCAATCTTGTTCAAGTTGAAGGCCGCATAGACTCCAGTCAGAATCGCTAGATACTCATGAACAATGTTTTGGAAGCAATGAGAAATTTGAAGTTGTGCCTGGGCTGGATACTTCATCAAGACTACGACCCAAAACATTGCTAAAATTGTACTAAAGCATTCATGTAGGGGAACATGTACAAGGTTCTGGAATGGCCATCCCTGGACCTGAATATTATTGAAAATCTGTTGTGAAATTTAAAGCAGGCTGTCCATGCTCGGACCCAATCAAACTATATACAATGTATAATGCATTAAACAAATATTTAAAAATACACAGAATCGATGACACTTATTGGAAGCTCTAGGATGCGTTTTGATGCTCTTATTTCTGCAAAATGAGGATCTACTTAATATTGATGGGTTTTTTTCTGTTGGGTGCCCAAAATGATGCACCTGTACATTATATAAACTTCAATTCAATTCTGAAATATCGCTTTGTTTGTCTGCTATATGGTATAATAAACTGAAATTGCATATCCAAATAACTAATGATATACAATATATATATATATATATATATATATATATATATATATATATATATATATATATATATATATATATATATATATATATATATATCGGTATGTGAAATTCTAGACAATGATCATGGGGTACCTAAAATTCCATATAACTGTATACAGTATGTGCAAATATGCATGATGCAGTGTTTTCTCTTTCAAAAAATATATTTTGCCACCCACTGGTCCTTTATTAGGCTATATATTGTCTATGTAGGCTAAATATGTATGAATGCACATATATAAAGTCCTCTTCCTCAAAACATTCACAAAGCAATAAAGGAAATCAGGATCACATTTTTATAATTTATTTTCATTCCTACAGTGTCAAAACTGTGCAATTGTAACAGTCAATGAACTATTCTTTCCCTAGGTGGGAATAACCCATGGTGCTCCTCCTCTTTCCTGGCAAAGGGGCCTATGCTATGTGGTGATGAATTGATCTGTAGCAGGAGCACACACAATGTAGGTTGCGCTCCAAGGTTTGTCGTCCTCTGCTGTGTACGTGTATTTATTTGTGCATGTGCGAATCCTGCTGACTCTTGAGTGTTTGGGGGAGGGCGGTTTTCAGTGGTGCCATTGTGTGGGCGATGGTGGGCGTACCATCTGTGACCATATGATGCATGAGGAGTCCGCTCCCCTTTGTATACCTGTCCATGTTGCCATTTCTGTCTTTGCCTATTCCTTTTTCAAAATCAAAACCAAAGGGAAGCTATCTGGCTTGTTTATTTAAGTCCTGTTTGATAAGTATACTGTATATTCATAAGAACAATGGTAACAAATCCAAAATGTTTCATGATTTTGTAATGCATGGCAGTTGTGTAAACCTGGAGAGTAACAGAATAAATGATTATTGTTGAAATTATAAATGAATGCTTTTACCTAAAAAAAATTACTTGAATAAAAAAAAACTGTTTATCTCTTTGTATCACTTTTTATGTCAGAACCCGAACAGACGGTGGACCCAAACGCGTAATGTTTTCACACCAAGCTCTATTTTCAGAAACGGGGCAGTCATGCGCGGGAACACACACGCCAGAGGCAGACGAGATCAAACCCGGACAGCACTGACGGGATCGATACCAGACAAAGGATACACAAGCAGATACCGGACAGAACGGGACAGACAGGATCGATACTGAATATTGGATACAACAGCCAGATACCAGACAGGACGGGACAGACGGGATCGATACCGGATACAAAAGCAAGATACCGGACAGGACGGGACAGACGGGATCGATACCGGATACTGGATTCGTGACCAGGATAGCGGACAGGACAGGACAGAAGTGATTGATACTGGATACAGGATACTGGAGCAAGATACCGGACATGCCGGGGAAGACGGGATCGATACCGGGTACTGGATACATGATCAGGATAGCGGACAGGACGGGAAAGACGGGATCGATACTGGATACTGGAGCAAGATACCGGACAGGATGGGACAGACGCGATCGATACCGGATACACGAGCAGGATACCGGACAGGACGGGACAGACAGGATCGATACCAGATACTGGATACACAAGCAGGATACCGGACAGAGTCAAAATGCAAGTCTTGCAAGTGCAGAGGTTTGTTGACAGACGGACTGACAAGGAGTGAATGGGAGCACTGAGTTTAAATAGGAGGGCAGCCAATCAGGCAACGAGCAGCAGCTAGCGCCAAACAAGCTGGCTCAGGTGAGGGCAATGGGCAATCGTGACATTGAAACTCGTAATGAATTGAGGGGTCAATAAATAATCGCACCAATTAATCAAAAAAGGTAAGTTTAACATGAATGACAGTAAAGATAAATCAATATAAATTTATTAAGCTCGCCTTAATTTTGTGAAGGAGCACAACCATTTTTGGATAGTTTTATCAGGAGAACAGATGTAAAAACTGCATAATCTTACTCTTAGTCTAAGTATGGCTACAATACATTTTATTCAAAGTGTTTTCTTTGGACCATTTAATTGGTTCATTATACTTTAATTAGGACACACACGCACAAATACTCAAAGTAATTTGTTCATTACTAATCCAACAAAAGTGAGTTTATGAAAAACACGACACTCTGGGATAAAGTAGAATAATGGGTGAAAGGAAAAGAGAGATAACTGTTGGATATAGCAAACAAAAAAGGTCAAAAAACTAAATCCAAACGCAAACTATCAGAGATATGGATCTGACTTAAAATTCACCCAGTTACCTAACAGAGACGCGATTCAATTGTTTGTAATAGTTGAATTAATCAATCATCGGACGCAATCCTGCAAGGCATGCAGTATAAAACACGTTTTGGAATATTCATCATTTTGGCACATTAAAAACTAAAGACCCAAAACATTCCATTGTAATTTTTTTTATGTTTTCAAGCCGTCCCGATGGCCTCGTCAGGGTCGTCTGGAATCCGGTGTAGAAGGGGAGAAAAGGAAAGGGGGGCATTCAAAATGTATTGTCCTCCTGGAAACGTTGGCATTTACCTTACAATTGTGACACTTGTTTCCAACAGTACTTACAATCTGTTCTGTTTATAATCATACTAATAATCTATAAAATAGTTAAAAACTTGAGCTTTAAAATATCACTGTCAGGGCCACGCACAGGGGGTGCAGAAGCCCAATGCAGAAAACAGATTAGTGCAGTGGTCTTTATTTTGGACAGGGTTTGGTACGCATGGAATCAAGTATCGAGGCAACAAAATCTACAACACCAGAGGCATGAGTCAGGGGTGACGAACACGTGGCTCTAGAGCTGCATGCGGCTCTTGGCCAAAAAGAATGCGGCTCTTTGCCCCATCATATTTTCTATTTACTGTGGCTCTTTGCCTTGTTTATGTTTAGTTTTTTTTGTTTGTATTGAGGGTGGACACTTTCCTTGAAATCAACAAAAGAACAATACTTGTTGTATTGTATGTATGTTATGAGAAATAATATGTTTTTATTTGCGTGTGTTTGTGTGTGTCTGTCAGTCACGGCATGTCAGTGCGTGGTGTGGCTCTTTGACTCTCATAGTTAAAAATTTCAACTCTTTGTGTCAAACTTGTTCGCCACCCCTGGGATAAGTCATAGTCAGAGAGGCAGGTGAGGGGTTGGTAATACAGCAGACACCACGGGTAACAGTCCAAGAATTGAGCAGGCGGTAATTGTGATCCTGAAGAGAAGGTATACTGTGATAAACAAGACTGTGACAAGAAGGCTTGGAACGATACAAGATAGGCAACAAAGTAGCACAGAGCAAAGGAAACAGAGGGTTCAAATTATTGATGGGAAAATGAAGCCTCATAAAGCAAGCAAATGCTCCTCATGCGGTGCGAGTAATATGCTGACAAATGCTTACACACGTTTACTAGTGCAGAAAACAGGAATTCTCCCACTCTACCTCCTGCATGACGTAAGAGGCATCTAAAAGGGGGTGAACTAAGTTGAGAGGGAATGGTGACGTAGTGTTTTGGAGATGTCAGGTGTGAGTACAGGAAGAACTAAGGAAGGTGTGGCTTTGTTGGTGAGTGAGAGTAATGAAAAGAGGTGTAAAGCATGAACTGTATGAAAGTGTTGCGGTACCAACAGTGATTTTGTCGCAGGGGCGTGGAGTTTGAGAGTAAATGAGAGTAATTGGTTAAATGTCTTTGGAATTAGATGTTTGCATAGTATGTGTGGAGTGACATTACTGCATTGGTTAAAGATTGAGGAAATATGACGAAAAACTGGGGTGGCGAGAGAGAGTGTTGAGAGGGTTGATAAAACAGTTCTGAGATGGTTTAAAAAGAATGGATGAAGGTTGTTTGACTAAAAGAGCATTTGGTCCAAAAGTAGTGGGAAATAGAATGAGAGGAAGGCCCAAATATGTTTGGATGGGGTGAAATGTGCTGTGGATGTAAGGTCGGTTAATTTAATGAATGCAAGAGTGTGTGCTAGGGATAGATGTGAACGGCGAAGGATGGTTAAGAATGACTGATAACGACACGTATGATGTGGAGGGGGTAAACCAGTATATCCTGCCGGGAGTATCTGCTTGTGAAGGGTTGCATGGCAGAGCAACTTACCCCTTGTTGTACTGTGGGCTTAATGTTCTGTGTCAGGTTGGGTAGAGCGAAGAGGAATAAATGTTTGGTGAATGTGTTCTTGACTCTAGTCACCTCCCACTGGGAGGATATAAATGCATAAACAGATAGATAAACTTACTTGTCGCACATGCAAAAGGCAACACAGAACAATTCATAATACACTCTTACTCTGTTCCTCTTATAATGCACTCTTCAAATGCACTTTTTAGTAATCAGAGCGTATTTTACACAAGCATGTAATACGTTCTCCACATGACACAGTGGTCAAGATAATGAATCGTCTTGAAGCCCCTACGTGTGTGTGGAGCATTTCCTTTAAGCGCCTCACTGAATTATGGGGCTTCATTTTTCATCACTAGTCTTGATTAGACCATTGAAGTTTTTCTACACATTCCATCAAATGGTATAAATTGCACCCATGAAACCAAAACATTTCAAACTATTTGATGGTGTTTCGCTTCCTATTTGCTGCCTTGTTATCATATTATTTGGGTCCGTTCAAGAGGGAATAATTTTTTTTTACTAACATGCTAGCAATTTCTGAACTTGTTAAATACACTCACGCACACATGCAGGTCCACATAAAACAACATTAAGTCTGTAAGCGAACCCCAAACCCATCAACCCCTTATTTGAGCTCTTAATAAAAGACTGCAATTACTGTAGATCACCAACAGCATATGTGTGAAAAGAATACATATTTCCCTAAAGTGTTAAAGCACAACTAAGTCATGAAAGAATAGAAAGGAACATGCTTTACTATCCATTTTTTTCCCGACCAAAGCAAGAAAGAACCAAGTTTATCTTTGAGTACCCTAAAGAGAGAGAAAAAAGATGCAGAGGCCATGTGCGCTATCATGCCCCGGCAGGCTGCGGCTCTCTGTCTCTTTTCGGAGTTACCTGTTGGTCCTCATATAATTACAATGGCCACCCTCATCCATCATTGCATTGTTGTGGTGGACACCCAGCCCATTCATTCTCCAGGCTGGCCAGTTCCACATAAAGAAACAATAAGTCCAAAAGTCTAAACAAACCCGGCCCAATGAGAAAAGGAGTCAAGTGGAGGCGCACAAACACAAACACACCAATTCCTTCAAATTGAAATTATTTACGCGATTTCGCTTTCATTTTTTGTTTTATTTGTAATGGCTGATAGGCATCTGATAACCAAATAGTGCGGCACAATTTATTTGTAACCTAACCACACTTGCACTTAACAAGTCAGTAGTGGGCTGTCAGGGCCATGAAGAACTTCTATGGTGGCCTAAAATACATCTGTATGATGTGATGTTAATAATACTTTGCCACAAATACTCATCAAATAATTCCAAATTGTCTGTCGGCTTCCTTTTATTGCTTTTCCCTGGTTGCCCTACTTCCAGATATGCGGTTTCATATTTAAGCATTTACCTAATCACATTTTAACCATTACTTGTTACCGCGGTCAGTAATATGCCTGGAGGCCTTCATGAAGACTTCTGAAGCTCAAGAAGAACAACATCAGCGTTCGATAAAGTTGTTGGTTAAGTCAATTAGAATTCGAGCAGGCCTTTGGAAACGTCAGCAGTTTCCCAAACTATGACTGGCAAGGGCGCAGTAACGGAAGTATCACAACAAAATGTAAAGGGAAAAAAATTGCCGCGTCCACTGTTTCTGTCAAAAAGATTTTTCTGGCCCTAAATAAGGTAAAAAAATATCCCAGAAATACGACAGTATAGGCTTGACTTTCAGCTTTATATATGATCTACAGTGAGTGTATGTATAGGTGGCAAGGCAGCTGAGTGGTTAGTGTATGCAGGGCACAGTTCTGACGTCATGGGTTTAAATACAACTATCAACCGTTTACATGTTCTCCCGGGCTTGTGTGGGTTTCCTCCGGGCACTCCAATTTCCCTCCACATTTCCAAAACATGCATGTCAGGTTTATTGGCCTGTCTAGATTGTCCCTAGGTCTAAATAAGCGAGTGGGTTGCCTTTCTCTGTGTGCCCTGAGATTGGCTGGCAACCACTTCCGTAGACAGCTGGGTTGGGCTCCAGCACTCCCGCGACTCTACTGAGGATAAGCAGTGCAGATAATAGATGGATAGATATGTATGGTATATATATGGTATATATATGGTATATATATATGGCGGCAACTCAGTGCATTTAGGCATGTTGACATGGTCAAGACAATCTCCTGCAGTTCAAACCGAGTATCAGTATGGGGAAGAAAGGTGATTCGAGTGACTTTGAACGTGACATGGTTGCTGGTACCAGAAAGGATGGTCTGAGTATCCCAGTAGCTACTGATCTACTAGGATTTTCACGCACAACCATCTCTAGGGTTTAAAGAGAATGGTCTGAAAACAAAAAAAATATCCAGTGACTGTTAGTTCTGTGGGTAGAAATGCCTTATTGATTCAAGAGGTCAGAGGAGAATGGCCAGACTGGTTCGAGCTGATAGAAAGGCAACAGTGACTTAAGGTAGGCAGAAGAACATCTCTGAACGCACAGTACATCAAACTTTGAAGAATATGGGCTGCAGCAACAGAAGACCATGCCAGGTGGTACTCCTTTCATCTATGAATCAGAAATTGAGGCTACAATTTGCACAAGCTCATCGGAATTGGACAATAGGAGATTAGAAAAACGTTGCCTGGTCTGATAGGTCTCGATTTCTGCTGCGACATTCGGATGGTAGGGTCAGAATTCGGAGTCAACAACACAAACGCATGGATCCATCCTGCCTTGTATCAACAATTCAGGATGGTGGTGGGGTTTAATGGTATGGGGAATATTATTTTAACACACTTTGGGCCCCTTGGTACCAATTGAGCATCGTTGCAACGCTACAGCCTACCTGAGTACTGTTGCTGACCATGTCATCCCTCTATGACCACAATGTACCCAACTTCTGATGGCTACTTTCAGCAGGATAATGCACCATGGCATAAAGTCGATATCATCTCAGAGTGGTTTCTTGAACATGACAATGAGTTCATTGTACTCAAATGGTCTCCACAGTCACCAGATCTCAATCCAATAGAGCATCTTTCTAATGTGGCGGTACGGGAGATTCGCCTAAGGGATGTGCAGCCAATAAATCTGCACCAATTGTGTGATGCCATCATGTCAATATGGACAAAACTCTCAGAGGAATCCTTCTAGCACCTTGTTAATTCTATGCCACAGGGCAGTTCTGAAGGCAAAAGGGGGACAAACCCGTTACCAGCATGGTTCAACTAATAAAGTGGCCGGTCAGTGTAAATATATATATATACATACATACATATGTATATATGATCTGGACTTGAGGTGTGCTCCAAGACCAGAAACACATTCAGAACTTTAAAGTACTCAAAGAAACAAACTGTTTTCCCACTATCTTTGACATATAAATACGTATTTAAAATTACCTTTTGAAATGAGCTTCACTTCCAAAAAGTTAATTCCAACAGATTTGTCACCTTTAATGTACTGACTGAAAAATATATATTTTTATATCATTGTCTCTGCTTACATTTGAGGAACATGTTTTGTTGAAGACGTTTCACGCGAAAAGTTTATAATTTAGATTTCTTTTTCACATAAAAACAAGTCCACACATTGTTTTCAAAGTGTAACTTGTTACATATTACCCACTTTTTCCTTGAGAGACCGATTTCTCTCTTTGAATTTCTTTCTCTGTGCACTATGGACCCATCCAGAGACTAATTATCGAGATGAGCTGTCCAAAATGTGCGTGTGCTAATGTGTATGTGTGCGTGCACACACGCAAATGTTTTTTTGTTTGGGACTTGTACTTAATAACCAATTTTGCACTCAGACAAAAACACGGCATCACTGGCTGACAGCAGCGTTGGCTGTCCGCTAGGTTAACACAAGAAGGGGCACACATGCATCCATGCCTTACACACACACAAATTCTCTCTCCTGAATCATAACATATCCACTGTGGCAGATGTTTTGTTCAATAATACATGAAAACTCTTTCATAGTTTCTCTCCACATGCACTATAGATTACAGAGGTGGAGAATAGCAAATGAGGGATTATATTATTCCAAGGCGGCACTTTTGCACTGGATGTGTCTGCTTCACTTCTATGATCTACACAATCAAAACTCTATGTATGTACTCTGCTGTGGCGTTTCTTTCCACACTTTGGAAGGATTTTTTACTATGAGTGAATTTTCTTAGCACCTCAATAAATTGCAGTGTCCGAGAGATGGTGAAAAGGAAGTCAACTATTTAACAAGGAGTCGCTTTACTAATCAACTGGTTACTATAGGCCACATGTGTCAAACAGGCGGCCCGCGGGCCAGATCAGGCCCGCAAAGGGATTGAATCCAGCCCGTGAGACAACACTCAGAGAGGCGCAAGGGAAAAACAAGTTGCAGGTTGAAATATGTCAACTTGATGTTGCCAAAGCCAGGTGCCTCTCACAAAGACACTGTACTTGTATTTATTTCTCTCTCTATCTCTCTCTCTTTTCCACCCCTTTACTCCCACTCTGTCTTTATCTCTTTCACTCTCTGTGTCTCTCTTTTTCTCTTCCTTTGTTGCTCTTTGTCACTTTCTCTCTCTGTGTCTTTTAAACTCTTTTGCTCCAACTTCCTTTTTTCCTTTTCTCTCTTTTCTCTTTCTCTCTTCATTCCCTTCACGCTTTCTTTTCTCTTTTCTCTCCTTCTGTCTTTCTATTTCTCTTTGGATTTCTTTATTCCCTCTCCCTTTCTTTTCCCCCCTCTCTCACAACTTTTTATCTTTTGTTACGCACTCTCTCTCACTCTCTCTCTCTCTCTTTCTTTCTTTGTCCTGCCCTCTCTCTTTTCCCCTCCCTCTTTCTCTTGTTTCTTTATCTCTCTTTTTCTTTCTCTTTAATTTACTAGTCCGGCCCCCGACAGAATGTCTGTTCTATCGTGTGGCCCCCGAGTTAAAATGAGTTTGACACCCCTGCTATAGGCCAAAACCAACACCACAAAAGAATAAAACAGTAACACAACGCGACAACTCACCGCTTTCTTGCTTTCAGACTCATTCCCTCCTCGCTCCCACACACAAGCAAGTCCTCAGCCCTTCTTCTGGCCGCTCTCTCTTGTCTCTCAGCCGTCCATATTCAGAAATACAGATGCATTCAGGTAACAGGAACAATGGGAGTTCACAGAACCTGACAACATCACGCATTTACATCAGCAGGGTTGCTCCACTATATTTTCCTATTCAATCTTTCATTAGCAGTGTTGAGCACATTACTGAAAAAAAGGAAACAGTTACCGTTACGAGTAACTTCATTTAAAAGTAGTTCTGTTACCACCCAGATTACTGACACCGAAAGGAGGTTACTCAGAAAGTCACTAGCTAGTTATAATTTACTGTAAATTTTTGCAATGAAGCCGACCCACTAAAACAACCTAAAAACAGCCACACGATAAAAGAAACAGAAGAAAACTGGTTCACCAACCTGTGGAATGGGTAAAGCCTTCATATTTCAAGTCAAGCCATGTTTATTTGTATAGTCTCAAAGGGCTGCACAGACCACCGATTGTTGTAAACTACAGACTATTATTACACCATACCTTGATCTAAAACCTACATGAGGGCAAGGGAAAACTCAAAACCTCAACATGAGGTAAATGAAGAAACCTTGGGAAGGGACCGCACATGAGGTCATCTTGTCCTGTGTAATCTGAAAGCTTGCAAACACTTACCCAAGAAACTCCATATTCATTTTGTCTATGGGCTTGAAAATATTTTCTCTTTCATTGCCGAGCACTGTCTAAGACGTTTTTTTTTTTTACAGGTATAATGTATAGCAAAAATAATTTTACAAATAAAAAGACCAAACGTCAGAATATGTTTACCGTAATTTCTGTGCTTGGTTTGTTGTTCCTGTATAAGCCATATCCCCTCTCAACGCGCTGCCTACTATATGCTTCTGGTGATACACAACCGCATTTAGGCATTTAAGTGACCCCCTAATTTCAGTATCTTATTATGTTGCTGTAAATATGCCTTATATACAAGTATACAGGGTAGGAAGAATATCCATAGGGATAAATTCTTGTAGTCTGTGCTTGAGACTGTGCCATTGTAACTCTATTGAGATAATAAGCATGTCAACTCTGGTTCAACAATGCGATTAGCAGTGTGATGCTAGCGGACTAAGGGGTAAATAATCCATCCTGAGTAAAGGGGGTATAGGCACCAATTAAATAGCATTGAAATTCATGAACTGTTTTAGTAGTGGAGCAAGGCACCATGTTGTAGCGACGTTTGAGTTTCATATTTTATTAGAAATGCGTTACAGTACTCGCTACAAAAACTCGTTACTTCCAACACAGTTAATAGGCAACAAAGCACCTAAGAGTTGACCCTGCTCCCCTAACTACACAACAGAAACAGAATTGAATACAGTTTAAGTTATCTTATTTGATTCAAAAGAAAGTTTCATTCTTCATGAATCATTTCGTAAGTGTTATCATTCTTGTTGATTTTAGATCATAGTAGTCTAAATATTCAATTTCATTTGAGAAGTAGGCTTGGATATCGATTCCCTGTCTCTCACGAATGGCATGCATTGGTTATGGACAAAGAGTGAACGGCATATCAAGGCCTGAGGCAACAATTACTTTCTAGATTAGACTATGAATGATTCAAATGAACCAAGGTCGTGCTATTGATTAGTATTGGGTAAAGTGAAAGCACTCTGTGTGAGATTCAGACGCCTCCATAGATTTACGTTGCTGTGCCTCGTGGGCTATGTGCAATGAAATCAGCTCTGTATGAGAAAGGTGAATATTTCAAATACTGGTTTGGAAAGAAAAAAAAGAAGGAAAAGTTAGATATGAGTTGGACGGGTGGCAATAAATATTGATGGCCATTGTTTATAGTTTAGTAGACAATAAGGAGGGAAGACATCAATGATTTTTTAACTTGCAAGGAGAACAAGAGAGGACTGCAGAAAAACTCTCAAGATGAACAATTCCAAGGTCATCCCTGAGCTCTTTTTTTAATTAAATCTCCTTGGTTACAAAAAACAGATTCCCCATTTAGGGTGTGGAATTCAAAAACAGCAACATCAGCTGCCATGACACTGTGATGGATTTAAACTGTAAATATGTTATTCTACCGTTGCATACTGTGTGCCATTCTTGCTTAGTGTGCCATTCTCGCCTAGTTCAATAGTAGTAATATTGTTGATACGATAACATGTTGCTGTGAGTGAAAACAGGTGTTGATACGATAACATGTTGTTGTGAAATCAGGTCTCAACTGGTTTTCTCTCACTCCCCCTCCCTTTAGCAGAAGATACCTTATGTAAACTAAGGCGTTCCTAATACAATAAAAAGGCAAGGACAACGGAGACTGTTTTAGAGTGAGTTGGTAGACTGTCACCGGCAGTCTCCTGTCATTCTCCTTGCAAGTAAATTATACGCACGTCTGTGCGTCTTCTTTGAGTGCAGGTTTTATTACAAGTGTTGGGGTTAACCTAACACACTGATGTAAACAGTGTATGATAATTAAAATAATGTACAACATTGAGCAATAATAATCAAAATAACAAACAAGCCAACAAAATCTCCTTTGCAGGTGTCCAATAATCCAAGCAGAATATATTCTTGATTTCAAGCAAGCAGAATAAACTTCAAATCATTAATACAAAAGCCTCAGCTGCAATCAGGAGAAACCGCTTAATGCTAAAATAATTAAAATCAAGTCTGTGAAAGCCAGAAACAAAGATGCCAAAGCATGTATTGAAGACATGTACTGGTAACATCCCAAAATAATCAAACAAACATCTGCTCACACATTCATAAAAGACTCAGTTGTTGAACAATGAGTGTCCAAAAGTAATTTATGGATGTCATTCAACCAGAAATGTGTGTAGTTGGTTTGATGCGCTTGGACAAAGGAATGGAACATTGTCATCATGCAAATGCTCAAGAAGAAAGACAAAAATAATCTCGATGATAATTGTATTTTGCCATCTGATGACTCTTTGTTTACTAAAACGGTATGTGGGTTTTTTTGGGGGTTGATGGTACCTACGTAATTCTACAGGAGTTTATTGGTTTAACAGACTTGTTCTTAGCAGTAAAGCTCCATACAGATTGACTCCGGACATTCACTTGCATTGATTTGTTTGTGTGAAAGAGTGTGTTTTGAAATGTGACTGCATTTGGAAAAACTTTTTGGTGTGTGTGCTGACTTTAGATATTCTATCCAAGCCGGTTTTGTATGGTTTTGATTTCTTCTTCTTAGGATTTCCCAAAAATAGGGGAAAATCAATATATACGTATTGGCCATTTTACCTGTTTATTCACTTTGTGCTCTGTCACGGTCGCCATGACGACCAGTATGCCACGCCCCCGAACTCAAGCTGAAGCAGATCAGCTGATTGCTGTTCTGCTATTTAAGGCTGGATTTTGGGTTTGGCGGGTGCTGGTTCATTACTCTTATACACAATCCCGGTCTGTTATGCTTGTCCTGTTTTAGTCTGTTATGCCTTGTCATGTTTTAGTCTGTTATGCCTTGTCCTGTTGAGTTCGTGCCGGAGGAACTCTGTATTGTTCTGTTTTGCCTCGGAGTATTGGGCGACTTTTATTTTATTAAATAAAACCTATGGATCGTCAACGCATTTGAGTTCTCCCTTCATGCCTCCTGCCTCCGTTCTGGTCCGGTCACCTTCCACGCCACCACGTCTCGTGACAGAATGAACCAGCCAACAAAGAGAACTCAGCGAACGATCCCAGCGCGACTTGGGGAGAGCTGGAGAGCGCAGTTCGGCAGGCGCCTACTGAGTTGGCCTTCCCTGCCCGTTCGAACCACGGCCCCGCCCGTCGTGGCCCTTGCTGTGCCTCGAATGGGGTCCCGGGAAGAATTGACGCCTGCCTGTTCAACTCTCATGCCTGCCTGCCCGACTCCCGTGCCGATTGCCTGCTATTCCGTCTCCCCTGCGTGCCAGCCCGACTCCGACTCTGCTGCCCGTCGGGCCGACTCCAACTCCGCTGCCCGTCGGGCCGACTCCGACTCCGCTGCCTGCCAGTCCGACTCCGCTCCTCCTGTTTTGTCTGTTCTGATTTTGACTCTCTCATGTCTTGTCTGTTCTGATTTTGACTCTCTTATGTCTTGTCTGTTCTGATTTTGACTCTCTCATGTCTTGTCTGTTTTGATTTTGACCCTCTCATGTCTTGCCTGTTTTGATTTTGACCCTCTCATGTCTTGCCTGTTCTGATTCCGCCTGTCCTGTCTGAATCGCCACTTCTGAACCTGAACCCCTGAGCCTGACTCTTCTGAATCTGACCCCCCTGAGCCTGACTCTTCTGAATCTGACCCCCCTGAGTGCGACTCTTCTGAATCTGACCCCCCTGAGTGCGACTCTTCTGAATCTGACCCCCCTGAGTGCGACTCTTCTGAATCTGACCCCCCTGAGTGCGACTCTTCTGCATCGGCCTGACCTGAGTGCGACTCTTCTGCATCGGCCTGACCTGAGTGCGACTCTTCTGCATCGGCCTGTCCTGAGTGCGACTCTTCTGCATCGGCCTGTCCTGAGTGCGACTCTTCTGCATCGGCCTGTCCTGAGTGTGACTCTTCTGCATCGGCCTGTCCTGAGTGCGACTCTTCTGCATCGGCCTGTCCTGAGTGCGACTCTTCTGCATCGGCCTGTCCTGAGTGCGACTCTTCTGCATCGGCCTGTCCTGAGTGCGACTCTTCTGCATCGGCCTGTCCTGAGTGCGACTCTTCTGCATCGGCCTGTCCTGAGTGCGACTCTTCTGCATCGGCCTGTCCTGTTTACCTGTTCTGATTTTGCCTGTCCTGTTTATCTGTCCTGTTCTCGTCGGTTCTGCCTTTGCCTGTCATCCCCTGTCCAGTTGGCCACCAGACCCCCCCTGCCGAGCGCCGATTCCGATCCGCCCGACGCAGATGGCGCCTGCCTCTCCCCGTTCCTGCGTGTTCGGAGGAGGGAGCAGGGTTGCCCCAATCGCGATCGTCAACATTCCGGGGCGCGAGGTAGTAATTTTTTCTTTTTTGGGACCTCGGGAGCTGTCCCTTAAGAGGGGGGCTCTGTCACGGTCGCCATGACGACCAGTATGCCACGCCCCCGAACTCAAGCTGAAGCAGATCAGCTGATTGCTGTTCTGCTATTTAAGGCTGGATTTTGGGTTTGGCGGGTGCTGGTTCATTACTCTTATACACAATCCCGGTCTGTTATGCTTGTCCTGTTTTAGTCTGTTATGCCTTGTCATGTTTTAGTCTGTTATGCCTTGTCCTGTTGAGTTCGTGCCGGAGGAACTCTGTATTGTTCTATTTTGCCTCGGAGTATTGGGCGACTTTTATTTTATTAAATAAAACCTATGGATCGTCAACGCATTTGAGTTCTCCCTTCATGCCTCCTGCCTCCGTTCTGGTCCGGTCACCTTCCACGCCACCACGTCTCGTGACATGCTCCTACACCCAAATGTCTTGCTGTGCAATTAGTTTGCAAGTATTCAATGTATTAGTTTGTGTACCGGTTTGCCAGTCGTTTCCTAAACCCATGAGATTTAGACTTTTGTATATTTATTGTTTTTCCACCATGAGAGTCTTTGTATTGGCAGCCGGGGTAATTTAGTCCTCGCAGCACTCCTGGTTGCTTTTATTTTAATTTTGGATCTCCAGCCATAACTGTTTCTTCCTTACCCTGATGACTGTAAAGTGAGAATGTAGTATATACTGTAAAAGGTCTCTTGCAATACAATTTAAGGACGATTCAACTTATACAATTCAACGAGACTAAAATCCTATGTTATAGTGTATATACAACCATTCTTTTTGCTATTTTACATGCAGGACTTGTCAGTACCATAAGTGTGTCTGTCAGAAGCAGAACGCGTAACGTTTCACAACAAACTTTATTGCGGAAGTTGAGAAGTCAGGTAAGGGAAAGCAAGCGCCAGCAATCCAGCGATCGCTGGGCAGGAGGAGCAGGGAGTTCACGGGATCGGAGCGTGGTCGGAAGGCGGAAACGAGTTGAGTAGCCGGGACGGGAGATCAGAGCGTGGTCGAAGGAAGTAAAAAGTCAGGGAGCCAGATACGATCGGGAAGCCAGGAGCAGATGAACAGGATACAGGTAAGGACGGGACAGACGGGAGCCAGAGACAAATTGTGCTTGCCTTGCATGTGTGAAAGCTGGCTGAAGGACTGACAAGGAGGGAATTGAGTACTGAGGTTAAATAGAAGGGGAACCAATCAGGCAATGGGCAGCAGCTGGCGCCAAACCAGTCAGCACAGGTGAGGGCAATGGGTAATCGTGACAGTGTCATCTACTTTAAAGATGATTTGTGCATATTACTACAACACCTTAATTCAAATGTATTTGAAGCACTTACATCTCCTGAATCAAAAAGGTTGGGTAATGTTAAGAAGGGGGAAAATCCCAATATTTTTATTAGGTTTCCTTTGTTGAACTCTTCTTACAAAGGATGCTTTCCAATTGACGTTGGAGTAATTCTACTCGCCAACTCCTAGATCCATGTTGTGGAATTTGTTCCAAGTACTTTTTGAACCCTCTTGTTTGATTATTTGAATCAGCGGGTGGGATCTGCCCCGCCCTCTTCCTCGGGGAGTCTGGTATTTGTTTGTATCTCTTTCATGCCAGGCTCTCTGCGATTAAACTTAGGATGGGAATTTTATTTTGGCTTTGTGGTGGCTGATTTCAAGTTATTTTATGTATGATGTCATGCTTTCGGCCGCTCTGACCCCCAGCAATATATAAACTGTAGCATAGAAAAAAGAACCTTTTCTCGTCTTAACTTAAAAAGTAAATGAAGTCTACGCGCGGCTCATTTTGAATATACAAATCAATAGATTGTAATTCTACATTATGAGATAAAGTCCATGCAACAAGAAAAATATGGCTCGACATGCTTTAAATGGCTCATTCTATAAAAAATTGTATTGTGTGAGATAGAATTAGAAAAAAAATATTGAGTGCCAAATCAAAATATTTATGACATAATGTGGAAATCCTGCAAAAAGAAAAAATGAGAAGGAACTTTGACACTGACTTTATTTAACCTGTTGACATTGTTTAAATTTCATATCTCCATAAAATTATTTTTGTACTTTCTACTGTATCCATTTTTCAATTATCTGCTTTTAAAAGTTTACCTCAAAAATGAAATAAAGATATAACAAAATGAGAAAGAACATCACTTACATTTAGCAACATATTCAGTGCAATGTATACCTTAAGTGTTTTGTTTTTTTTCATTTTGAAAATATTTTATTTTTTTATTTTTAGAGACAACCATTTTACATTCCTGTCTAACCGCCTGCTTGTCACATCTTTTGCCGTCAAAACATGCATACCATTTCAAATGGTTACGTATTCTACTAATACAAATAGTCTTCAAACCGGGCATCCATAGTGGCTCCCTGGTACTTTTTCAAAAATGTTTGATGAGGAAAATTACATAGTTTCTGCAGGAGGAAGTACAGTATATGACGTACTCTTTCAACGAAAATAGATATAGACAGTATAAATACAGTATGTGTTGCATTCCTAAAAAGGCTTATTTAATGATTTTGATTTTTTTTTGCTGCTCCAAACATGTCTTCTTTTTTTTTCTATAATCCAAAATGGCTCTTTCAACATTTTGGTTTGCCAACCCCTGCTTTAGACGAATAGCCCTTCCTATACCTATACTTAATGCTCAAAGCTCTTGACAATGTATTATTCTGGCATGTTAAGCATTGCTACATTTTACTGGACCAAATAAGCCTACAGGTTTTTGCCCAAGGACATCTCTGCATGGTTGCCAGAGCAGATGAGTCACCTTCCTATCACTGTGCTGTTCGCATAGTAACTCAATTTTATCACAAAATAACATATTATTTATAACCTAGTATGTAAAGCACACATGTACTTATAGGCAAAACCAACAATAGTAGCTTAGTTTAGTGTGTCATCTGACAGGTAATTTTGCTTTTTGCTTTAGCAGAAATCTAGAGGGAGTGCTGAGGTGTTGCCTGTATGATTGTGTTTGTAAATGTGTGGGTTATTTTTGAAGTCAAGCATTGAGAGAGCCTTGACAGCCAACATGGCTCATACAAAAAGCATGGGGGGGTGTGGTGTCAGTTTGCAGCAGCGAAAGGACACAGATGAGGTTTTTCAAGCACTCGTCTGCACACTCGCTCAGCCAACCAACCTCTTCCGTCTGCACAGACGCAGATAACTTTATTATACTGGCTGTCCTCTTACCAACCTGCTTTCTGGTGCCAAAACTTGTTCACTTTTTTGACACGTTGATAGGAAATTTCTCCAAGGGAATATAAGTTTTCTATCTTTATATTCTTTTCAGGTGTCACTTGCGATTGCTTGTTGGCACATTGTTTTGCAAACCTACTTGCATTGTTAGAAGATGAAAGACAATTTTTTAGATTCAAAAAATGAGTGCCTCCACTAATGTTATGCATCCACCCCAAAAAAAAAACAAGAAAAAAAAAATCAAGCTTAACTTGACCTTTTACGAAAAAAATAGTTTTAAATTTGGTGTTCCGGTCTTTAGTACAGCACTAGACCACAGAGTGGCGCGTTGTAGGTTTCTATTGGATATTATGACAACCAACCTTCAGTCCAACAATTGTTATGGATCTTAATTTTTGTGTTCATGTAACTCTCTTTTATTTCCAGTAATATGTGGTAGCATGGAGTTTGTATCGAAGGCTTGGCCACTTTACGATTGCCCTCTTGTGAGTACTTCATAGTCGCTCAGGGATGACGCCTTACTGATTTGGACATTGTAAGGCCAAATGTTTGTTTTTCATAAAATTATCAAAGCAAAATACTAGTTTTTTTCAGGTCTACCTGTTCACTGTTTTACTCATTTAGGGTTGACAGACTCTGAGTGCTTGATAGCTACACTTTCTTTCTGCATTATTGTGCTAAGCCTTACCATTAAAATCATCAGGACAGAAGTGCGGCCCACTATATCATGTCGGAGGGGATTTCTATTTACAGTTTGTACATAAACTAGATGTTTGATATTACTGTACACACGGTCCAGTGTTTTTTCCCCTGGTTGCTCAGTCCACGTATTGAATGAATTTGGGAAGTACAGCCCTGAAGCATGCCTGATTAAAGTCGCTGGCGACGATAAAAGCTCCGTAGGGGTGTGCAAGCTGCTGTTTACAAATAGCAGCGGGCAGGAGATTTAGCGCTATGCCAACGTTAGCATCCGGTGAAACGTTAGCATCCGGTGGAACGTAAACAGCAATCACAATGACCTCAGTTAGCTCTCTCGGTAGATAGAAGGGTCTACAAGATACTGCTAGAAACTCTATATTGAGTGAGCAGTGTGTGTAAATGATTCAGCTGTTATTGCAGCGCATAGTTCCCTCAACCCTGTTTTTACCGGAGTCTCCGTCTCGGTCGTGCCGGTGTAGCGTGCGTCCTGCTAGTTGGACTGCGGCGTCGAGGAAGCCAACACTCCGTGATAACAAAAATACTGCAATTTCGGACAAAGCTGTTGTTGGCGATCAGCAGCTCAAATTCACAAACTGTTGTAGAATATCAACTATTTCTATGATACTTTCGATGCTCAAGCTATTTCAGAACATGTTTATGTGTACGATGGATCTGGCATTGGTCAGGAACATGCTCGAAAGTGCTGGTCTGTGTGGTAGCCTTCTTAGCCCAGGCCCAACCTCGCAGCCTTTTACTTTTGCTCCGTTGTTGTCGGCAGGCATATCACCCAGGGAGATCCGGTGGTCCCTGTATATCCCTCGGGATGTTGTGGATGTTATTGTAGTCGTGAAAGGCGTCAAAGGGAAAATATGAGGGATAAAAGAACACTGAAAACAAAAAAAAAATACATTGGTCAGAAATGGCATCCAAGAAGGGTTCCCAGGAGAAAACCACTGCTGTCACAAAGGAACATAGAGTCGTCCCCCACGTTAGCATCCGGTGAAACGTTAGCATCCGGTGGAACGTAAACAGCAATCACAATGACCTCAGTTAGCTCTCTCAAAGTCTTGATTCACTTTTGAAGAAACATTCGGTAAATAAACATTCGGTTGTTTTGAGGCCACTTGTTTCTTACCTGGGTTTTGTTATTAAACAGCCATCCTTGTTTTGAGCACGACTGCCTTGTTTGCTGTTTCCGTGCGTATTAGTTCCACCACCAAAACGTGACATAAACATGTTCTGAAATACCTTGAGCATCGAAAGTATCATATAAATAGTTGTTATTCTACAACAGACTTTTGAGCACAAAGTTGGGGTACTGGAAGAAACAATTGCAAGTTGATGATCTTGCCTATGTTCCTGTTTTGTAATCCAGTGATGAGGTTGAATGAGTTTCGTATTTTCACCCAGGATGGGAAGTCTTTGGGGCATTCTGGGTCCTTGGTGCCTCAGGCGGTCATGTCATTTTTCTATTTTGCCGTGGACTTGTTTACTAAATTTATTCGGAATTGATTTGACTGTTGTATTCATTATTTACTTTCTTTAAAAAAAATCAAGTTTTTGTGTCCTTTGATTGCTCCCATTTGGATCTAGAACCCTTGTTTTAGCATGTTTTAGCATTGTGAGAAACAATCCATTGGTATGGAGCAAGTCCACATGTATTATGTCAGATGTCAGCTGTTGAAGTTCCTCGTCAGCCTTGATGTTTCGTATCTACGTCGAGTGACTGATAATCATCGTGACACATGCAGGCCCTCAAAGCTTTGCCCTTGTCTGCCGCACTATAGTCATCTTAGCAACATGTTGTCTTGTCTGTTCTGCTCTGGCTTCAAATGGGAACATAGAAAATGCCAAAAAAGTCATCTAAATGTGTAACCAGGTAGAGATTGCTCTTTGAACTATGATTAGAGCATCTTTATTTTGAAATGAGATATTGTGAAAATGGGATATTTCATCCCCAAATGGGTCCTCCATTTGAAATATGACCATAAGGGCCACAAAGTCAAGGCCTGTGGGCCGGATGGGGCCTGCAAGAAGGTGTCCCTAAGATGATCTCGATTCTCATCTCTCATTAGCTGCACCGCTTATCCTAAGTAGGGACGCGGGGGTGCTGGAGTCCATCCCAGCAATCATCAGGAGGGGAACACCCTGAACTGGTTGCCAGCCAATCGCAGGGCACACGTGGACAGACAACTCGCTCGCTCATTCACACCTAGGTACAATTTGGACCGGCCAATCCACCTGAAATGCATGTCTTTGGAATGTGGGAGGAAACCGGAGTGCCCGGAGGAAACCCACGCAAGCACGGGGAGAACATGCAAACTCCGCACAGTAAGTCCGGTAGCTGGATTTGAACCCACACAGGAGGTTCCCAAGACCTTAGAACTGTGCCGCAGACGCGCTAACCACTGCGCCGATTCATTATTGTAAAATACACCAGGGATTACTGAATGAAGAGTCAAGTCATGTTTATTTGTATAGCCCATAATCACAAGAAGTCTCAAAGAGTTTTACAGACTCACGCATTTAAAAATTGTGAGGTCATATTCTTTTTTTGGGGCGGAAATGTGAATAAAATGTAAAGCATTGGTTAGATATGACATATGTTCATGAAAATGTAATTAAATTCAAACAAAATAAACAAAAAAAACTAAAATTACAGATTAAGCCAAATTGCGTCGGTCGGACTAGTTCAAGCTGTTAGCATGGATTTCTTTATTTCACTTCTGTGTCAAACCCGCCTGGGTAACTCCACGCTAAGTCCCAGCAACACACTCCGATTGCTATTGTAAAGTTGTCACATAGTTTTGCGTGCGGTGAAATAAAAAATACGACATCACAAAAAAAAATCCCTAACATTTGTTGACGTAGTTCTCGTTGTAGGGATTCCATGGCCTGCGATGATCAATCTTTGAAATCAGCAACCTTCTAGGATGTTTACCATCTAATCTGTGTATCATGACGTATGGACTGCAGTTAACCATTCTCCACCCTGATTGGCTAGAAACACAGAAATTTGGTTTGATTCATTCTTTGCTGTATCTTCCATTGACAGTGATCCTCAATTTTAACGTGACACTTGAATGGCCTAAAGGCCCGGTCACACAGCCTTTTGCGTCTGTATCGCGGGTAAAATTTTGCGATTTTTTTTTTGCCCGTGGTTGCCCGCGGTGGAAAATGTGCAAAATTGGCCGGCGACTGTTCCGCGTCCTTCCGGCGACTGTTCCGCGTCCTTATCGCTGGTAGCCGCGGCTGCATCGCTGTGCCGCCCGCGGTTACCCGTGGTCTAAAGTTTTGAGCAGCGCAAAACTTTTTCGCGCGGTCAGCCGCGTGTGAATTTCTTACCGCGTGTAAAGCACGACTGTATCTCGTCTGTATCGCGATCTAAAAAGCGTCCAACAGCGTCTGCTTCACGGGCAGAAATTTCTGGCCGTGATTCAGCCTCGATACGCCCGTGAAAGGCTGTGTGACCGGGCCTTAACAGGCAATGATTCTCGCCCCCATGAACGACAAAGATTTTAATTCAACTACAGCGCCTCAATTGCCCCGTTCACTCTCGGCGAAATCTCAAAAACCCTCCAGACCTCCCGCCTCCCCTCAAAACATTTTTCTCCTTGGATTTACACATTTCACGAAAGGCAGTCCTTTTGACTTTACACTGTGACTTTCTCCAAAAGGTGAGTGATGTTCATGCCTAAAAAATCTGAGTGATTAAGTTCTCTTTGTAAAATAGCAGTCAAAGATTTCACTGATGTTCCGTTAGACGGACAGCAATTTTTCTCAACTGCCTGTTTGAAAGACCTCTGAATCTTCAAGCATTTGATTCAAGTTTACCCGCTTATTTCTCCATCTCCAACTATAAAGTTTGAGGCCAGCGCTCAGCTTGACTGCTCTATCACCTGATCATCTATGTCAGCGTCCCCAGACAAAATAATAAGATGCCTTTCCAAAGCTGGGAGCGGTTTCCGCTTAATGCCAGATGACTCCGCTGGCATCATGCTGCTTGCAATACTTCAGTGATACCATAAGCGAAGCAGAGAGCGAGCGGGTAGAGCAAAGACGCTGCAAGAGAAAAAGGCATCAACGAGAGGTTGAAAAAGATAAAACGACAGGTGGAGGGGCAGAGGAGAAAAAGACGGGGATGAAGGATTCAGTGTGTCAGTGTGTGTGTGTTGAAGATTTACAGCTCAGAGATGACTTGAACTTGATGCTGTATCTTTTCACATTTGTTCTCCGCAGCCACATTTAGGGTGCATCCCTGCCTCCTGCTGAGCCACAGGGAGAGATGAAAGTGTAGCCACTCAGCACAGAAAGATGGGGTGGGATCCAGCTGGGGCTAGAGAAGGTAACCTCGATTGTGGATGGGGACTCAGAATTGGTGAAAAAAACCTGCTTCCCTGAATGAGATTTTTAAAGACTCTGTTTCTCACTGTCTATACAGAACTCATGAACCGGATTCAAACCTTTCTAAGCCCACTTGAAAATAATGTATAATTCCCTCATTGGCTGTGCTTCAAACCTATATCTTATTTATCGTTTGAATGGCAGCGAAAGAAAGCAATGTATAGATTTTAGCATTGAATCTTTTTTTTTATCGTCTTGACTTAAAAAGTAAATGAAGTCTATGCGCTGCTTAGTTTGAATAAAACCATCAATTGATAGCAAGTCTGCATTATGTGTTAAATTCCCTAAAATCTACATACATATTTTTTTATTCTAACAATGTGTTTCGAAAAATGTTAAAAGAAAATAAGGGGAGAAGACAATGGATTTGGAACTTGCAAAGAGGCCCGGGTGAAGGCCTTTCACTGGGCGGCAGTAGCTCAGGAGGTAGAGCGATCGTTTTAGGATTAAGGGATCCCAGTTCGAATCCCGGCTTGTCCTTGTTACATGTCGAAGTGTCCTTGGGTAAGACACTGAACCCCCAAATACCCCCAATAAGCAGGTTAGCGCCTTACATGGCTGCACTGATCACGGCCGCTATTGGGAAATGTGAAGCACAATGTAAAGTGCTTTGGGAAGTCATTGACTTGAAAAGCGCTATAGAAATGCAGATCATTTCATTTCATTTCAGACAAAATAATTCCATCCTGTCCTTAGGCCCTCCACCCCGTCCTAAAGCCCTCCACTGGGCCTGCTTGTTTTATCAAATCTTCAATGTTACAAAAAAACAAATCAGCCTGAGGGGTGTGGGAATCAAAGAACAGCAACATGATTGGCCAATAGCGACAATGATGTAAAAGTTAAAGGACCGAATCACAGTGAGCAATAATAGTCAAATAAGGAACTGGCATCCTATGGAATCTCCTTTGTATATGTGCAATATTAAATACAGAATAGACTTGTCAATGCAACTACAAAATGTTAGGGTACTCTTTTGTATTAGAATATTGGACTGAAAATATTATCAAATAGCTTGAGTGTTTGGGTAAAGTACAATTTTACAGAACGCTACCAAAATGTAGTCTCATCATAGTTGAGCCGTGATGGCCTGCAAGGCCTTCTCTGCTGGCTTTAAAAAAATATCAGTGTCACGAACCAGGACAGGAAACATGAATGAGAATCCAATTGCGTAACGTACTCACAGTTTATTAGGAGAGGAGGAATGCGTGCACACTCGATCCGGGGATCGATGGTCGCGGTAGTGGATTGAAAACAAACAAAAGAGTGGTCAAAATCAAACGGTGTCAGTGGGCGGGACCACTTGGGCGCCATGGCAACCATGACAATCGGTGTGATATTAATTATATTCCGTCTCTGAATACTAACCCACAATTTCAAATTACCTGTTAGCTTCCTTTCGTTGCTTCTGAAGGGTTACGTTGATTTCAGATGTGAGCTTTTACATTCAAGCATTTTATCAATCACATTTCAGCTATTAGTAGTTAATAGACTCAGAAATATAACAGAAGGCCTTCACAAAGAATTCTAAAGGCCCTGCCCCGTAAAGTCAGTCTTCTATAAATCTGTTAGTTTAATCAATTTGGCAGCTGAAAGCTTTATAGAGCAGTGACTCAACTGGTTTTATTCCACCCTAAGGACAAGCTGTTACCAAAATCAAGAAAGAAAATTTCACTTCTCAAATGTATCGAATAAAAGCATTGTGAAGTTTAAAGCTTAGATCGTAGAATATATTCCTATTTTTTTTTCAGAAAGCAAAATTACCAACAAGATCATAACACGTAACATATGTACTCACATATAGGTGACGCCCTAAAACTGCTTAAAAATAGCCACATATTAAAATAAAAACCGTATCCAAATAATAAAACGGGTACCTAAACATCGAAAATTATCTCGTTATGTATATAATAAATATTGATGTAATGGTAAAAAAATACAAACATTTTAAACCATTTATTCTAGTTTCGATCAGACACTGCATTGAAACCATTTTCGTATTTCACAATTGTTTCCTTTTTTGACTCGATTGTTGTTGTCATTGTTTTTCACTTCTCATATTCCTTATCACTCACTTTATTGGGACCCATTAGTATAGGGGGAAAAAAGGGAAAAGACCCCCAAAAATCCCAATAAAATCAGAGGTGGTCCTTCTTAAACACTATCCGGGCAGCGGCGATTGAATAGGTAAGAGGGATCGAGCTGGAAATTATCGTCATCCACTGCTCAGGACTTAATAGAGCCTAATTTTTTTCTAGTTCTGAATATTTTACCAAGGCAAGGCCCTTGCCCCACTAAAAACGAGTCCGCGACCCACCTTAGGGTCCCAACTCACCAGTTGAGAAAGACAGGTCTAGACCGCCTTGAGAAAGGTTACTGGTTTAAAAAAAAATGATTGGCTAGGGAGAGGTAATCAACCAAAGCGATCACATTAACAGGTGTAAAACAAGGAAATATTACTGTTGTGTTAATTCAAAGCAAAATGTCAGACTACTCTGAGGCAAGCAAGCCTTTCACACGTAGAAAATGATTTTGTCCGCCACTTTCAGCCTGTAGGTAAGATCTTAAATGACACACCTTCAAAATAACCCCTCGTGATATATATGTATATATATATATATATATATATATATATATATATATATATATATATAAATATATATATATATATATATATATATATATATATATATATATATATATATATATATATATATATATATATATATATATATATATATGTATATATATATATATATATATACATGTATATATATATATATATGTATGCATATTTTTTTTTAATGTTTTTCCCACATATAAAATACGCATCGGACTATAAAATGCATGGAATTAAAACAGGAGATAAAAAAAATATTTAATAGAACTAAAATGTTTGGTAAAATAATTTCACAATGAAAATGAAATGATTTATAAATAAGCGGGTATCACATTTAGAAGAATGTTTTTGTAATTATGCATTTCCAAATGTATTTAATCTATTTTTGGCTCTATTAAGAAGCATTGTATTATAAAGGGTACTTTTGAATCTCGGACAAATTTGGGGTTTTTGGGATGCATCTTGTAGTCATGAAAATCAGGTATTTTAGTTGTTCTGTTGACATTGTTATACTTTTTTACAGTTTTTTGGTTAGACTCTCTTTTGTTCTGGAACTCTTGTTGTCATTAGAATATTTTATTTTGTACAATGTGAAAGGCTTTTACATTGTATTCTTTCCATTATTTGCACTTTAAGTTGCAATCTAAGGTATTATAGTTTCATGTTGACTTTGTAACAATTGTATTTTTTAGTCTGCTGCTGCTTTTTTTGTTCGACCTTCCAGACTTTTGTTCTGAAACAGTTGTACCAGAAAACATGTTTATATATTTTTTAACAGTTTACTTTTGCAGTGTAGTTATTTTTTTTAATAAATAATCTGGGATATTTTTTTTTTTTTTGTCATCATGGTCAATAACCTCAAGGGTTTGGGAGTTAAATTATTAATTAATCATGGGATCTTTAATCAAAGGGTATCGGTATAAGGTCGGTAGCGATCAATACATATTTTACCTGGATTGGATTGGTCCCAGTAAATCCCAGTATCGCATACCCCTGTTGGAAAATTAACTGTACAGGTAATTGTTTTTCGTGTCTGATCGACCCAGGACTTTTTTTAGTATCAGTTTAGAACCGCAGCCGCTTTTGATGCAGTTGACGGCGAGGAAACCGGCAGGCTGAAAAGTGAGTGCCATCTTATTTCCCCTGCCGGTCATCATTTATTGAGGCCGCTCGCAGACAGGATGAGCGAGATCTCAGCCGATGGCCAACTTGCTTTCCTGCATTGGGCTTCGCTGGCGGAAAGCTCTCTGTTCCCTCTCTCATTATCTCTCATCTTTTTACTCTTCCTCCCTGTGTCGGCATCTCTTCGCCTCTGGAGAAACAGACAGAATCTTTACGCGGTCCAATCTCCAAGTGAGAGTGAGCAGCAGCGAAGCTAAATCCGGCCCGACTTTGTCGTTTATTCGAAGTCGGGGCAAAGCGGAGGACAGAGTAAGTGTTTGTGTTGAGCGCGATCAGGTTGATTGAACTGCCAGAAAAGCCCACAGGCATTGAAATGTAAAGGGGAAAATAAAAAGAAAGGGGGAGGGATTTTTCACAACAAGTGCAAGATGAACAGGGTAATCTGATGCCTTGAGATATTTAACGGGGCCGGCCACGTCTCGGGGGTTGGCGAGATGCTGTAAAGCTGCTCCTTTTGCTGCAGGCAGACCAATAATCATCAAAAAGAAAACGTTTTTTGGGGTAGACGAATAAGACCATGCATGTAAAGATGATGGTCACTAAAAGTCAAAACAGTGTCAGTAAAATTCTTGATACGTTCAATTGCTTGTGTACAGCGGGCTATCGGTATCATCTTCCCACTGAGTTTTCTGAAGTATAAAATAGTTTGGTGTGAAAAAGTTCTGCTCAAGAGGGTGTCTATTGAGAAAGAAAACTTGGATCATGTACATTTCTCTACTGCCTGTGGAATTGTCTAGTCTAGTCAAGTCAAGTCATTTTTATTTTTATAGCCCTTAATCACAAAGAGTCTCAAAGGGTTTCACAGGTTATTACACAGGCTATTTTTTTCAGACTATTATTACACCATCCCCTGATCTGGAACCAACATGAGGGCAAGGAAAAACTCAAAAACCTCAGCATGAGGAAAATGAAGAAACCTTGAGAAGGGACCGCACATGTGGCATCCCCCTTTAAGGATGACCAGACAGCAAAGGATGTTGCAATCACAAATAATACAGAGATATTGTCCACGAAAAGTATCAATCAACAACAAGTTTCTTAAATTGACGCTTAGAAATAGGTCTAATATTATACCCTGGAGTGATGAGGGTCGGGGGTAAATATGTAATTTCGTACCACTAATATTAATTGGCACTTGTTAATACAGTGAACCGGCCTTCAGGCTATGAAAAAAAAAAAAAAACATACATGGTAATTCGGTTGTAAATATAATTGTATTTTTACATGGGTGTAAAAGGTCAAAGGATTTTTTATGTGGGTGGAACCAGCACTTGCCTGACTACAATATCAGGTAAGAAATGCATTTTTTATCTCCCAACATGGAAAGGGTGTTCGCACAGCAGCCAGTGAGAAATTCCTACACAGATGTCTCAGGACGCTTCTTGGTCAGGTAGTAGAGAGCCGGTCCGGGAAAGGTGGGTCAGGGATACGTAGTAAAAAGGAAGCATGGAAGATAAGAGAGACTCAAGTCGGAAAAATACCCTTTCTGGGAGGAAGATTGCAGGTAGCAATCACAGAGTCCCATGGACTCAATGTGACCAGAATCATAGCTTTCAGGGGTAAGACAACAATAGAGGCGATTAAATAGTGGTTCTTATTTATTTTCTCACAAGTTGACTCCTGGCAGCATGTGTTAGCGTATCACCTTAGAATCCGAATCTATGTAAGAAGTACGCAGCCTGGAAAAGTAATCAGTAAAAAAACAGAAAGGTTTAAAAAGGTTTGGCCAGCTCGTACCCCGAGAAGTTGTTGTCTTTCTTAGCACTCAAAAGAACCAAGAGCAAAGTTTTCAAGGAACTTTTCTCTCCTTTTCCACGCACCGGCTGGGCGTTGCCCTTAGCTACATCAATAACAACTGCTCCCCCACCTTTGTGTGGTGGGGAAGGAGGAAGCAGTCTATTGTAAATTGAGGCTGCTTTGGTAAACAGAAGTGATCTAATATGAGTTGTCCGGTTCGAATTCTCTCTTCAATTTCAATCATTAAGCAACATTTTGAGATCACATGTTTTGACAGATAGACACGAGACCTATAAAATTCCTAAATTGAATTTGCGTCCTTTTTTTGCGTCGTTTGAAATCTACCGAGTAATGAAAAAAGGGCAGGAGGCGATTTCGAAAATTACAAAATTCCCTACAATATAATTTATTGAAACTAGAAGAAAAAATGCTAGATAGCCTTCACATGATCTCATAATTTCCTTGATTTAGCTCATATTAACTTTTTTTGTTTTCTTTTTACCTGAAGAATACATAGAAAATTCAGTAAAATTCCAAACAAATTAATATTATTTCCCAAAGGACATAACCTTTTTTTGCTCTGTAGATTTAAATTGAATTCTCTAATCTCCTAAATAATTACAGAAAGTCTGCAACCATCACATATCAATACAATGTTTTCTTGTCATGTGGTTGCTGATTTGGTTGACTCTTGGTGGCTCTTAACCCTTTTGGTAAAATTTGTGAGCAAGTGCATTGTCACAAAAATCCATGGACATGAGTTGGTGGTCTGCAGTGTTTGATTCATAAATATGCATTCATAAATATTAGAAGACAGCGCAGCCTCTAAAGACTTGCTGAGTCATGTGACAGGGATGTCACTGTTTGAGTCAGGCCAAAGATCTTTGGGCTTTTGCATCTCGAGCAAGCTATGGACGTTATTTAGCAAAGGGATAAACGTTAGTCATATTAATTGCACATGGTATTATATTTTGAAGATGAATGGGAGATGATCTCTAAACTGGTCCTGAAAGACTCCGGAGGATTATGAAGACAGGTCAAGTTACTACTGAGAATGCAGACAAGGTGTCTGTGATATTCAGGTCGGATACTCTCCGGAGGCCTAATTCAACCGCTTTCTCCTCTTAATATTTTGATAATGGAATGTTTTAAATTTGATTGACGTGTTTCCTGTCACATCAACTTTATTCCCAAAAGGTTGAGGCCGTTTCAATGTTAAATTTTGAAGCTGCTAATAGACAGCCCCTGAGACAGGCAGAATGTGATTTCTAGGCGGAATGTGACTTAATTTAAATATGATGAGAGTTCCTTTTAATTTCAAAATCATTTCAGGGTTGCAAAACGGGACCAGTTGTAATCATTTTTTCATTTTCACTTATGACAACTAATCTCCACGGCCGATTTGATATTGTCTGCACACAAAATCCCGCTTGAATTTCCTCATTAACACATACTTTGACCTTATCCCTTCAGTTCCTTTCTCTATCTAATGTCATTTTGAGTTTAAATTTGGAGCTTTAAGCTATGTAATAGTAGACAAGGTGCTTTGTGTATCAAATAAACAGTTGATTTAAAAATTGAAAAATATGGATTCATGTTCACACTTCCTCACTGCTCCATTATACCTTTTTTCGCGTGTTGACGTCTTCGTCAGTGTGACAGGTCATGAGTCACGTAGACGGTTATGTCAAGTGAACAGACATTGTTTTGAAGTGCCTCTATTTTACTGCAGGGAGGGATTTTTGACAGTAGAGTATGGACATCAAAGTGTTATCTTTGGTCTAATCTTCTTCAGTAGCTACATTAGCATCACCTTGGGCAAAACCGACAAGAAATCAAACACAGTCGTTAGCTTTCTGTGACAGGATATATTACAAAACATGGCCAAAGTCCTACATTCTGTGCCGTCCTAGGAATAGATTGCAGTTGTTGTTTTTTTACTTTACCCAACAACTAAAAAAAAGAAAATTAAACAGCAGGAGTGGGAGTGTGGTGGAGGGTGAAAATCAAAACATCCAAATGTTTAATATCTTCCGATGCATGTTTATGCACATATAAATGTGCATTGAAGAACAAATAGTGTGCATTTTCACTCGTGTGAAATAACAGCCTATTGAGAATGAAAGATTTATCTTTCTTCTGCTTGATGTTACAGGACTGAAAATGCTTATTTCCTCCAAGCCGTTCAAGTGTGATCAGAAGATTAGGGGGTAACGCCAGATTGGACATTTTAGAATTTGCCCACAACCTTTGTGATTTTTTTTTTTTTTTTTTTACTGTAAAAAACAAGCTTGACCTAGGAAATGCATAGCTGACACTAGCTTCACTATAAAGAATACCAGACTGTAGGCGCAAATTATATGACAATTCAGAGGTGTTAGATGAGGTTGGAAATGTATGCAAAATGTACTAATAGGTTATTTCCGCAGGTCTTTTTTTGTAAAATCCAGTTGTACTGACTAATAGTAAAATCACAAAACAAAGCTAAAGGGTAAACAAATGTTAAGATTTTCAATATCCAAATCTCCTGAGTGATCAACAACTGTTTTGTCTACGTTAGACAGGCTTACTTCACAGATTTAACAAGATGGCTCGTACTTTCCTCTCTAAACATAGACGCTAATTAACTAAAAAGAAAAAAGTAATTTCCCTGAATCTCCTGACTTTAATGAATAAACAGATTAAGCACTTAACTTGTTGTCATATATAAAACATAATTAATTCCGGGGATGATAAAAGGTATTATGAAGAAGCTGATAAAAACAAGGGATGGGAAATTGAGAGAGCATGCAAATTCTATACAAGGTCAGAGTTTCGCTTCCAACATCCTACCAAAGAACTGTGAGGAAGATGTTCTTAACAATGTATCACCCTGGAAAGAACAGCAGACGCTGAAGCCCCCCATATCGTCTTTCAGTGCAGTGATACCCAATCGCCGGGCCACAAACTGACAACTGGCCACAAAGAAAGAAGGTTTAGTCCCCAGAGTATGTTTGGCCTGATTTTGTTTAATCAACACCACAATGGTCACATTGAATGGCATCAAGGTGTTTGTTTTTTAATTAAAGAAAGTGTGGTTTGCATGGTAGGCGCTGTGCCATGCAGATTGCTGTCACATTGGAAAAGAGGATCCTAGCCCATGGAAGAGGATTCAAACCAAATTTCTGCGCTTTAGCAGCGCCTATGTATCGCTAATCAACGTAGAGAATGGTCAACTGCATCTTACTTTATCATGTTACAAAGATAGTAAACAGACTAGTGACAATGGAAAACTTTTGGCAATGGAGGAAATATTAATGATTAAAGTTTGAGGATGCCTGGAATCTCCACAGCGAAAACAACACAAGCAAAGCATGGAAATCACACAACACCAACACAGTTTTTGCAAAGGTTGGTCTATTTGTTGAGGTTTTGTTTTGATCACTTGGCAGCCGGCTTGACATTATATTTTGCGCTAAGCGTTTGCAACAAGTGTGTAAATTAGTGCAAGTCATGTGATGTTCGCGAAATTTAACGAGGAAACCCAAATATTGCAACTCAATGCACAGTGGCGCTTTACGATTATTATTATTGTTGTTTTATTATTAATTTTGTTATTACTGATATTATCCTTGATGCTATTATCGTTGTGTTGCGATGGTGGTGTGCAGCCCTTTAACTCTGTGATAAGGGTCTATGCAAATTAATGTAACTTGATTTGATGTTGCGCCCAGTTTTTGAACGTATCCGTGGTACAAAAAAGGTTGGAGACCACTGCTTTGGTGAGTGGTCTCCTCTTTTTTTCCTGGATTACTTGGTTTGTCACATTCCCATCCAAATTATTGTTTTCAACACAAGCCGCACGGCGGGGCAGTGTTTAGCACGTGTGCAACACAGTTCTGAGGTCATGAGATCGAACCTCCTGTGTGGAGTTTGCATTTTCTCACCGTGCTTGCGTGGGTTTCCTCCGGGCACTCCGGTTTCCTCCCACATTTGAAAAACATGCATGTTAGGGTAATTGGCCTGTCCAAATTGTCCCTAGGTGTGAATGAGCGAGCAAACTGTCTGTCCTTGTGTGCCCTGCGACTGGCTGGCAACCAGGTGTCCCCTGCCCACTGCCCGAAGATAGATGGGATGGGCTCCAGCACCCCCGCGACCCTACTGAGGATAAGCGTTGCAGATAATGGTTAGATGGATGTTTTCAACACCTAACGTTCCAGTGGTTTAAGCTATTTGAACATGTTAAAGGAAGAGAAAAGCAGATGGGTTGAATATTTAGGCTAATGGATTACTTATTTTTTCCCCTTTACAATCATACAAATAACTCTCAGAAATCCAAAATAAAAGGATGTTTAATACCCAAAAGTAACAAAAACAACTAATATTTCTGTTTGGCCAAATTTACAAACAGGATCGTTGGAAACCCTCTAAGATTAATAAAGGAAATCTAAACCAATACCAAGCTGCGATTTAAAAAATGAATGAATCAGTATTTGAAAGCAAATTTCAAAGGTTTGCCCTTTGATCAATGTTCGATGGATTTGCATCTTTTTCTGTGTTCATTCCACAATGCCATTGACATATAAAAGAAGCAGAGAACCGCCTTGAGATGAGAACAGAAATCCATTGCGGCATTTCTATTTCTTTTTAGGTCATTTTAAGAATTGTGCTTCGATCATTTTAGACTCTGGCTTTTTTACGAAAATACCAGAACAAGACGAATTTAGTCTTAATAGAAAGTAAGAGCATTAAAATTGATCAAGATGGGTCAGGACAAAATCTGTCAACAATAAATATAATCATATACAATTTAAAAAGCACATTCACATTTTTAAAAATGAAATTACACCTTTTCTAAGTTTTAAACAAAACATTATATCACATTACAAATGAGAGTGAAGGTCAACCATTCATGTTTTTGACAAAGCAGGACCGTTAATTTATACACTGTTCAGTTTCCAACCTGAGGACCTTCAATCTGAATTTGATTAGAATGTAGGTCTTGCGTTGAGGTGGTTTGGGGATTCAGAGTTGCTTCAGATGACTGAAGCTGAAAGTTACTATTTAGCTAGCAGTGTACGTTAGTCTGAATCAAAACTTTGACTCACAGTAACGTAGTTGTATGAACCATTTACCTATTGAGGTCCATTATAATTGCATTGGTTCATAAAGGGCCCCGTGCACCGTGCCTTCACGTTATCACCATACACCATGTACGATGACAAAGTATAAAAAATTGTTCTTCAGTGTGTGTGTATTTTTTCTCCAGTAAACAATTGCAGGAATCTTATGAGATTGTACAAAGACAAATTGGAATATGAAGCCAGGAACCAATAAACTGATAAACACAATTTAATCAACGGTGTGGATCGGCCTGTGACTTTTAATAATGATATAAACAACCACCAGAAATGATTACTCCTTTTGTGTGCTGTATATATTTGAGCGTACTTCAACCGAATAGTCCAAAATAATAATATTGCATCACAATTAAAAAAACAATGCGGGCAGAGCCTGCAAATGATGAACCGGTGAGCAATGACATTTGAGAAGAGGTACAGTACGTGCTTCTTTTCACACCTGTAATGTTTTATTTTAAACAAACACCCCATAAAGAAATGTATGTATCGATTTGGTCTATCCTGTGGAAGTCACGAATATAATGTTTCCTATTTATTTTCATAATGTGTTTTTTTCAAGCAAGGAACAAAAACCTATGAAATAGTTAGCTGGATTTTGCAAATTCAGTCAGACAATAACTCCGTGAGGCCTCTACACAGACATTAAGCGATGGAAACACTTAACATGGTAAATAGGCCGACAATCGCGTCAATGAGAGCTTGCATTGCACACTCTGTTGGACCCATTTAAATGATAAAGCGATCAAAAGTCATATCATAATTCCCCGAACATAATCACGAAACCTTTCCGGTGTCTGGCCAAGATCAGCAGCAGTCAGTCATTTGCGTCATGAGGTTTAATCTTAAAATAAAAATAAAAAACTCCCTGTACAAGACAAGTCCAAGCAGATTACTAGTCAGGATTTTTGGCACAGAAAAGTGGATGTTGATTCTGGACCTACATTTTGACTCAGATTCTTAGGTAAATGCTAATTGTGGGACAATAACCAATGTTGGAACAGTTCTAATTTCTGTTCTTTGTGCTATATGATCCATCACACTAGACGCATCATATTGTGTGTACCTGGTTTAATTGCTTACTCTTTAATACCCCATTTTTATTATGTTCTCCTCAAAACACCTAAACAGCTTATTTATGTACTCATTGTGTAAAGCAGAACCAATTCTTTAGTTAAAAAAACAGACAGGTTGGGCTTTTGGATGGAAACCTCATGAAATATAGAACACTTGCAATTTATATCTTATATCTGTTTTGCCATGTACCTATTTTTATAAGTCTCACAATCATGACAACATTTTCGAACACAATTTATCTCAAGAAAAGTATTTTTGCACTAAACGACATTCAAAGTAAACCATGGCACATAAGGACTGTTCCTTGTTTTGTTCCACCCTGCACGCTTTCTACTTTAAGATATGAAATCCTGCCAAACCTATTATTTGTACAATAAATGCAAAACACCTCTGTCAATTCAAACACCAAGTTCTTTTCTGTACTCATATAGCTATAAATGTGTTCATATATCATTTTCTATCTTTTGATTTCGCTTGTTGTGCAAATTCAGCAGAAAAACGAGTGGCACAGGACTGAAGGGAAGGAGGCAGGTTGGTGGGGATGGAATCAAAGGCGACAATCAAAAGGAGTTTAAAAACTTCAAAAAAACAGTTTTACTACTGACTCCTTGCAGCTAAGTAAGTAGCTTTTTTTTTCTCAGTGCCAGAGGAAAAGTTACCATCAATAAATGTTTTTCCTCTTCAGCGTCCAGCCTGATGAAGAGTCACAATAGATCTACATGAGTTCCAAAAGGATAATCACAACAAGAAAGTAAGCGCCCAAATCGGGATGAAGTAGCCTGGCTTCTTTTCGTCTTTCAGTTCAAGCCTGTTGTATTTGCACCTGGGTCATGTTCTTGATTGTGTCCGTAGAAGTTGACCACTGACCTGTGCGAGTATCTGATTAACTTGGTCCGTCCAGCCTGGGTTTAAGAACAGTTAAGAAAACGAACAGACCAAAAAAATCGATTCCAGCCTCTGCTGTCTCTTTGTTGAATTTGTGGTTTCCTCTGCTTGTCTTTTGTCACTTGAAACGATGACAGGCGCAGATTACACATGTCCAGGAGCGCAACGCTGAGAGCAGGGAAGGCTTCCTGCTCGATGATCCAAGCCTTGTGGCCTTGTTTAACCCTCAGCTAGCCAATGCCATGGTGTCAATCACCTGCTCCAACTTGCCGCGTAGTCGCTGTCTTCGTGACTGCTCGTCTTTCTGTAACGCCGACAAGATCTGCACCCGGGCCATAAAGAGAGACGGACAAATATGTCAAAGATACCATTATTGGCATTTTTTCATCGTCTTTAGATTTTTTTTTTTTCATAAATTTACAAGGTTGTTAAATAATTTTTCAAATAAAACAGGAAAATGTTCTCAAATGGCAAGACAATACAAGTGTTTTTTAATCTGAATAAAACAAAATTCCTGAAATGAAAACAAAAACCTTGCTAATGAAGTAATTTAGAGGTGATATCAGATATTCACTGTCCAAGAAAAAAAAAAAGTAAAATGTAGTAAATGAGAAAAATCATGTATAAAAATATGGAAAATTGGGCTGAAAGTTTTATTGTTTTTAAATGATACGTTTCTTATTTATGATTAATGTAAATCAACACAATCACTGCCACAGAAATTATTTTCCCATTATCATATAATTTGCTTATTACGTGTAATGTAATTTTTTATTTTTAAAATGTTTGATTTATTTCTCTAGATAGAGAAAACAATAGTTATACTAAAAAAATGTAAGGGTGGATTATCGGGTGGGCAGATTGACCCACATATTGATATCATCAATACTAAGCAAGTATTTGGATTAGATCAATATGACTGTCCTGTGACAGATAGAGTTTTCGCTCCCCCACCAATTTCCTCAAAGTGCCGCTTTTCTGCGCAGAATTGTATTGTTTACACTATTTAAACTCTGACTTAATTTCAAAGTTTGTGCATTAGAAAGTATAGTTGTCATGTTAACATTGTTATTGTAGAGTAAACAAGCCCAGCGCAAAAATGACTTCCACATTCTTTGTTTGGATGGATGGGACGACTGTTTCCTCTTTTTGACAGTTCCCGGACGTATCAATTCACCATGTACCATAACGAAATCTTACAACATCTCATCTCTCATTAGCTGCACCGCTTATCCTCAGTAGGGTCGCGGGGGTGCTCAAGCCCATCCCAGCAATCATCGGGCAGTGGGCAGGGGACACCCTGAACTGGTTGCCAGCCAATCGCAGGGCACACAGGGACAGACAACTCGCTCGCTAGGGACAATTTGGACCGGCCAATCCACCTGAAATGCATGTCCTTGGAATGTGGGAGGAAACCGGAGTGCCCGGAGGAAACCCACGCAAGCATGGGTAGAACATACAAACTCCGCACAGCAAGTCCGGTAGCTGGATTTGAACCCACACAGGAGGTTCCCAAGACCTTAGAACTGTGCCGCACACGCGCTAACCACTGCGCCGCCGTGCTGCCCCCTTACAACATGACGTTTTTAATTTAGATAAAATATCTAAAGCAATGTATAGACAAAATAATGTTATAACCGTACGTAATTATTATGAAAATTTCTCACTTCTTTGTCCGTCTAACAGGTTTAGTAATTTCAAACACCGACACCCGATACTGAGGGATAAGATATCAAAGACCACATCCATAGAGGCATGATCTGGTTGAGCATCACTGGTCCAAGAATTGGCTGAGCGATAGCCATTCTGTTTTCTTCTGCCTGCCTGGCTTGTTCATCTCGCATGTCCAACACGTGGGCCATACGTTGCGACCATTTGGAGCACGAAACACAATCTCCCCACAACAACAAGTAAGTCGACGGCTATAGATTTAACTCCATGTTTGCTGATTCTTGGGAGTGAGCGTTTTTTGCTGTACAAGGAAATCTCCACAAATCGACTAACATTATAGCGGAAACTTTCTTTTGTGCTAGTAACTTCCAGACTTTCAGTGGTCGAAAAGTCCCATAATCTCCGACGCTTCACCCCCTTCTTTTCTTTCATCAAATCTCTATGTTTACAAATTGTGTGTACCATTTCAATGGACAATTGAATTAATTTTCTTGGGATTAGTAATTCATATCAGAATTCAAAGAACTCAAAGTAGAAACGTAATTATTATTATTTTTTTATCAGTCCAGGATATTTTAGCATCCTTCACTGAAAAAAAATATTTAGGGTGGAGCACAAGCAACAACTGGGGGCAAATTCGTTAACTTATTGCAGTAAAGAATACATTCTTTCAATCCTAACGATTTTCAAAATTAAAGCTAAAAAAATCCCTACTTTATATTTGTATGCTCTCTATATTGCCATTATTGTTTGACTCTCTTGACTTTGGTTCCGAAACAGTTGTAGAAATGTTCTTTTTTAACTGTTAAAGTTTGCATTGGAGTTATTTCATAAAAAAGGTAAAACATGTTTAGTGGCTAAGATTTTGGTGCTGTTTTAATACTTATTATAAATAGCATAATTATAATAAAGCAACTGATAGGGGAGGTATGTTTATCAATGACCCTGACAAATCTAAGGAAAAGTTATCGATCAATAGTACCCTGTTATTTACTTGGATTGGATCAACACCACGGTTCCAAGTATGCCTAAATGACTCAGACAAGGGCTATTTCTTTCTTTCTATGCGAAAGCCTGGCTTTCCCTCCCCTTATACTAACATGACTCTACAAACCAAAATATTAAAAATGTCATTTAGTTAGAACACAATTGAATAAGACATCACTACAGGGAGCAGCTTATTTTATCAGCCCAGCAGCTCTATAAAGAGCGACCTCGACAACATAGTAGAGATTTTTTATTTTTTGTTCTAGTCACCGTCTATTCAAATTGGCGAGAATGTAAGTGACATCATGATTTAATTTAATACCCCTAACACTTTTAAAACAAGTAAAACGATCATTGGAATCAGCTGAAGTATTTGGCCAATGAGTAGAAAAATAAAAACATACTTATGGCGAGCTTGCAGAAAAACAAGTTATTAGTAAAAAGTAAATCACGAAATGCCACTAAATTTACAACCACGTTTTGGATAAACCTACCCTAACACTAAGAGTATAGCCAACATCACCCTGAAATGAGCAAATCCTTTATGTATTTCTAATTTAAAGTCACATCAAATGGCCACATTGCAAGTAGCTCTAACAACTTGCTTGATGAATAAGGATAAATTGCGGTGCATATTTGTCATTCCGCATACAGATTCATGTTATTGCGTAGGCGTGCCCTTAAACAAATCTTAACTGGGGCTTTTGCAGCCACCTTCGTCTTGATAATAGACTATAATGAAAGGGAGCGCAAAGCTTGAGTGGAGCCAGCTGCAAGCCGCCAAACAACTACGGTAATACAAGATTTAATAGAGGGATGAAGAGGAAGGAAGGAGATAAAGTTAGAGGATGCAACTTCTTTCACCATAAAACTGGGCAAAAAGATGATGAGGATTTGCAGTATATATAGCTGCCCGTCACGAGCCAAGAGAGGCAAGGAAAAGTCAAATGGTTAAACTTTAGTGACCCGTGGAACAGGAATAAAAATAATAATTATCAGAAAAAGTTGTGAGGGATTTAAAATTAAAATAATTTTAAAAAACAGAAACGCTTTACACTTGCATACCTGTCAATTTATGTTTTTCCTGTACTTTATATTTTTTAGATCATTTCAAATTGCCTACGTCGTCTTAACTGTTTTGTACAAGAATTGTTTTTTTTGTTTTAATTTAAAAAAAAAACATTTTCTGTTTCACCAATCTCGTTTTGCCCATTTCGGCTCTAATCTGGATTGTCTCTGGTAGCAGACGTCATCGTAGATCGCTAATATTTTATTGAATTGTCTTCATTCTCATTGATATTAACATTGTGTAACATTGTACGCAACGGGAGAAGACATGGCACTCTACGGTAAACATGTAATAAAGACTTTAAAGGGAAAAAATAAGATCATAGTCCATCAGGATAAAAAGGCAAAAATACGTATAAAGTAGTGTCCCAGTATTCTACATAGTCTGTCTTGCTGTGAGAGAATAGGTGCGGCATTGTGTCAGTAAAGTTTATTATAGCTTAACTCATTTAGTGCCATAATCTCATCTCATCTCATTAGCTGCACCGCTTATCCTCAGTAGGGTCGCGGAGGTGCTGGAGCCCATCCCAGCAATCATCGGGCAGTGGGCAGGGGACACCCTGAACTGGTTGCCAGCCAATCGCAGGGCACACGGGGACAGACAACTCACTCGCTCATTCACACCTAGGGACAATTTGGACCGGCAAATTCACCTGAAATGCATGTTTTTGGAATGTGGGAGGAAACCGGAGTGCCCGGAGGAAACCCACGCAAGCACGGGGAGAACATACAAACTCCGCACAGGACGTCTGGAGCTGGATTTGAACCCACGCAGGAGGTTCCCATGACATGAACTGTGCCGCACATGCGCTAACCACTGCCCCGCCGTGCTGCCCTAGTGCCATAATGTATACTGGTAAATACGTTTTGAGAAGCATTGTCCCTGAGTACCAAAACGTAAAAATACATTTTTTTCATTTTAGCTTCTTCCATTTTCCAATGACTGCTCCAACAGTGGACCTTTTTTCACCAAGCTGCTTGGCAATTGCTTGGTTTATGGCTACCTTGTTGAGGTGTACAATTTTGTCTCTGGTGTCTTGGACAGCTGCCTTGTTACTAGTTCAAGTCTAACTGAGTGTATGTGGTGGACAGGTAATGACCTCAAACAGCTGCATCTAATTAAGGATGATCCATGGAGTGCAGGTGGACTTATAATGGGCAGACTAACAGGTCTTTTTGGGTCAGAATTTTAGATGATACACAGGTGTTCATATACCTATTTGCAGCTGCATCACACAAAATTCGTCGAAAAAAATCAGGCATTGTGATTCCTGGATTTTTCTTTTAGTTTATTTTTCTCACAGTGGACATGCACCTGTGATGAAAAATTCAGAGCCCTCCATGATTTCTAAGTTTGAGAAATATCAAAAAAGCAGGATGTTCAAATGATTAATTTCTTCACTGTTTGTACACACATATATACATACAGTGCATCCGGAAAGTATTCAAAGCGCTTCACTTTTTCCACATTTTGTTATGTTACAGCCTCATTCCAAATTGTATTAATTTAATCTCTTATCTCAAAATTCTACACAAAATACTCCATTATGACAGTGTGAAAACGTTTTTTTTTGTTTTTTTTTTTGAATTTATTAAAAATAGAAAACTAAGAAATCACATTTACATAAGTATTCACAGCCTTTGCCATGAAGCTCAAAATTGAGCTCAGGTGCATCTTTTTTGCACTGATCATCCTTTAGATCTTTCTAAAGCTTAATTGGAGTCCACCTGCAGTAAATTCAGTTGATTGGACATGATTTGGAAAGGCACACACCTGTCTATATAAGGTCCCACAGTTGAGTGTGCATGTCAGAGCACAAACACCAAGCATGAAGTCAAAAGAACTGTCTGTAGACTTGCGAGACAGGATTGTCTTGAGGCACAAATCTGGTGAAGGATCCAGACAAATTTCTGCTGCTTTGAAGGTCCCAATGAGCACAGTGGCCCACATTATTCGTAAATGGAAGACATTTGGAACCACCAGGACTCTTCCTAGAGCTGGCCAGCCTTCTAAACTGAGCGATCGGGGAAGAAGGGCCTTAGTCAGGTAGGTGACCAAGAACCCGATGGTCACTCTGTCAGAGCTCCAGCGTTCCTCTGTGGAGAGAGGAGAGCCTTCCAGAAGGACAACCATCTCTGCAGCAATCCACCAATCAGGCCTGTATGGTAGAGTGGCCAGACGAAAGCCACTCCTTAGTAAAAAGAACATGGAAGCCCGTCTGGAATTTGCCAAAAAGCACCTGAATGACTCTCAGACCATGAGAAACAAAATTCTCTGGTCTGATGAGACAAAAATTGTACTCTTTGGTGTGAATGCCAGGCGCCATGTTTGGAGGAAACCAGGCACCGCTCATCACCAGGCCAATACCATCCCTACAATGAAGCATGGTGGCAGCATCATGCTGTTGGGATGTTTTTCATCAGCAGGACCTGGCAGACTAGTCAGGATAGAGGGAAAGATGAATGCAGCAATATATAGAGATATCCTGGATGAAAACCTATTCCAAAGCGCTCTTGACCTCAGGCTGGGGCGAAGGTTCATTTTTCAGCAGGACAACGACCCAAAGCACACAGCCAAGATCTTAAAAGATTGGCTTCAGAACCACTCCGTGAATGTCCTGGAGTGTCCAGACTTGAATCCGATCGAACATCTCTGGAGAGATCTGAAAATGGCTGTGCACAAACGTCTCCCATCCAACCTGATTGAGCTTGAGACTTATTGCAAAGAAAAATGGGCAAAACTGCCTAAAGATAGGTGTGCTAAACTTATGGGATCATATTCAAAAAGACTTGAGGCTGTATTTGCTGCAAAAGGTGGATACACAAAGTATTAAGCAAAGGCTGTGAATACTTAAGTAAATGTGATTTCTTAGTTTTCTATTTTTAACAAATTCAAAAAAAGTAAAAAAAAACTTTTTTACATTGTCATAATGGAGTATTTTGTGTAGAATTTTGAGATAAGAGATTAAATTACCGTATTTTCCGCACTATAGGGCGCACCGGGTTATAGGGCGCACCCCCAAAAAATAGTTTTTGGTCCTATATCTTCCATAGATAAGGCGCACCGGATTATAAGGCGCTACAATGGGAACGTGGACAAAACAGACAGATGATTCAGTCAAACCTATTACCCCCTTAACATTCCCAAAGCTTGCAAAGAAGCAAATACGTGTCGTAGACACGTGAGGATGCGGTGTCCGTACGATGTCACTCAAATGCATCGTTTCAAATATAATTCGGAAGGTTAAAGTCTTGGGATTCAAGAGATGCCAACCATTCCTTAGTTTCTATTTTCTTTTTCGCTCGCAACTTTACTGTGCATATGACAATAAACACTTGGAATTGAGTTTAATTCACTCAATTCATCACAGCAACATCAAGATTGTTCTAAAACAAGATACCGGGAAAATATAAAGCCGCATAGCTCACCTAAGTTCTCACGTTCAATAATGATACGCAACCATGGTCTTCTTACAACCGTGAGTGAAGTAAATCCAGGAGAGTAAAATATTTATAAATACAGACTAATTAAACATGTTTCTTTATGGCGTACTTTAGCAAGCTTGCTATTCAGAGTCATCTTTTTCGGCCAATTGCAGGGTTTGTTTTGGCCCTCTAGCCTATCCGAGTCTCCGAATAACTTCAGCCAATAGCGATTGATTTAACTGATGATTGACACATCTTTTTAGTCCAATTGCAGGGTTTGTTTTGGCCCTCTAGCCTATCCGAGGCTTCGAATAACTTCAGCCAATAGCGGTCGATTTAACTGATGATTGACACATCTTTTTCGGCCAATTGCACGGTTTGTTTTGGCCCTCTAGCCTATCCAAGGCTCCGAATAACTTCAGCCAAAAGTGATCGATTCAAATGATGATTGACACATTGGTTAGCTAATGAAACACCGGTATATAAATCCCAGCATACACCGCGGACTACGCCAAGTTCGGGGAAAAATCGAGTCAGCGGCTGTTGCGTAAGTTGCGAGACCTTGCGACTTAATATTGAGCCAAATACGCACCATGCGCACTGTATTTTAAGGCGCATGGTCAGCTTGTGAAAAAAAAATAAGACTTTTAGGTGCGCCTTATAGTGCGGAAAATACGGTAATACAATTTGGAATGAGGCTGTAACATAACAAAATGTGGAAAAAGTGAAGCGCTGTGAATACTTTCCGGATGCACTGTATATACATATATATATGTACACACATATACACATATGTCTATGCCTATAAAGCTACAGATCAAAATTTTCTATAGGCCTTAAACATTGACTCAAAATTGCACTTACCATTTAAGAGAAACGTCTGGCATTGAATGAGTAAATAAGGGGAATTGAAATCCTTAATAAGGGGATCAATTGCCTGAGGTTGACAGGTACAAACAAAACCATATTGATAAAAAGTATTCCCAAACAGATATTTTTTTTCCAGTTAGGCACAGAACATGAAATGTTCTTCACAACAATTATGCAAATATGCTGCCATTAGATTTTCTACTTTTTCCTATTTTTGTTTGCTCCCGGTTGGACCTTGTTTGCTGCCTACTGAGTATTGTTTGGCTGGCTGGTCTGGCGTTAGCGCCGGTTTCGCCCTGTCTGTTAGTTTGTTTATTCCTGGACAGCTTTACGTTGATGTTGCTCTCGATGTTGGTTTCCGGTTAGCCTGGCTGCCTACTCCGTGATTTGGGTCGGCCATCTTGGCGTTTTTCCATCGGGGCTGTGTCCGCCTTTCTTTGATCGGCCCCGGTTAGTTCCCTGTGGGGGGCTCCCTTTGTGTGTGTGTGTTTTTTTTTTTGTTTTTTTTACAGTAAGTTGTCTGCTAGCCCTTTGTTGTCGCCTTTACCTCCGACAAAAGACCAAGGCATTCTCCACAAAAACTACCAGAACTTGGCTTATACCACTCGTAACCTATTTGACTAATTAACACATAAACCAATATGGATTGACGGTGAACCACACATGACATCATAGCTCAGGAAGTCAATGACAAGACTCTTCAAAATGCATTATTTTGAAAAATAATTGTAATCTACCGATGAAATATATATAGATTGTATGCTAAAACTCGTGCACCGTTCCTGAAATTTTGCATGTTTAGGACTTTTAGAATACCCTTAAATGGAGCCTCTACAGAAACTTGAAAAATGAATGCCGTCAAATGAAAATATCGTTTTAAGTTTAGCTAAAAGCTGTGGCCTCACCTCGTCCTTGTATTTAATGATGTAAGAGTAGATCTCGTGTAGTGCAGACATGCTGTTGAACTGGCTGAGGTGCAGGCGGGACTGCTCTGCTAGGTAGGCACTCATGTCCTGATCGCTGATGGCTGGCATACGGGATATATCCGAGTAGTACCTGGGGCACACAAGCAGCATAGTCATGACTGCCATCTGCTAGCTCGGAAGATGAAAGCAGAAGAAGATAAAACTAATGTCATCATTATTAAGTAGATTAATAATGCTTCCAGAGAAAAAGGAAAACCACAGAGCCACATTTGCTCTTGTGGAATAAAATGAAGCTTTCTGATCTAATGTATGTAAGATTAACTCTTTTCATTGCCAAAAGATGTTTTCGATTGACCTTACAAGGTTGAGTAATGTGACGAACATTGTTTAAAGGGACATTGTGTATTACTTATTGCCTCCTACTGGTAGAAAACACATCATTCAATAAAAAAAAAATCTATTGATTTGGACAAAAAGCAATAATACAGGAAGCATCATATAAACAAACATTTTTTACCAAATACTTGCAGGTTTATTAATTGTACATAACATAGCTGACATGATTGTCCACCATCTTGCTGCCAAGGTACCCACAGGACAAAATAAAACTTGGGAAAGGCTGGGTTAAAAAATAAAAGAACAAAATGGTTTAGTTTTGGTCATTTTTAAGTCTCCGCAGTTTGCATTCTTATTCATTGTGCATTGTAGTTGTATTGTTTTCAGTTGCACTACACAATACAGCGACATCCCTTTACATCCTTTAAGTCCCTTTAAATATTTTTCATATTACTGTATTATATCTTTCAGTTACTTTTCTGGCATAATAAACAGTATTACATTTTTTTTCAATAAAGAAAAAACAATACTTGTTGAAATTGGACTGGATTATTTTAAATGGCAGATGGCAAATAATTTTGATATGTATTTTGCTAATTGCTCTTATTTTCATTGTTCTCAAAACAATGTAAAAATACAGTGTGGAGAAAGAAAACGTGTAGAAACAACAGTAATTGTCCATCTGCAAAAAAAGACAAACAGGTATAAACAAAGAAAACACGAACAACACATATTTTAGTAATGACATTTACCTCTATGATAAGATAAATCATAACATATTTTTTAAATACATGTAACCGCATAATTTCTAACCCTAACTTTTTTCAGTGTTATTTGATTGAAGATAATACTAAAGTGTCAGTTTCAGAAAAAATGAGCCCTTATTGTTTAATTAATAAAATAAATAATAAAAAAAAGGAACAAAACAAATTCATTCCCCAACAAAATAAAAACATTTTACTTAGAATTAGGATCATTTTTAAATAGATTTCACGACATAATTTATTTGATTGAAGATGATCAAAGTGGCCGTCTCCTCAGTTTCAGAAAAAAATGTTTAATAAATGAGCCTTAAATAATTTAGATGTCAATTTTCAGTGGACAACATATAGCAAAATAGCTGCATTTTGAGATGGATAAAACGTGAAGATTTTTTATGATCTCATCACAAACATGAAATACTAATCATAATAGCAACTAATGGGAGCATATGTACAGGATGTATTTTTTAAAGATGTAATTTCAAGGTTCTGCTGGTAGTATACTAAATCATGCAAGGACTTGCTCCCTCATGTCTTTTAGATTCAATTTCCCCCTATGTTCCAGTCCGGAGCCTTTGCTCCTAAAATGCTGGTCTACTTGTGATTCCAAGAGCCAAGAAGAGCTCCGCAGGTTCGAGAGCGTTCTCCATTCGGGCCCCGGTACTGTGGAATGCGCTTCCCCCTGAGATTTGATCTGCAACCTCAGTGGAAATGTTTAAATCTAAGCTTAAACCACAATTCGATTCTATAGCATATGAATAACCTATATTTTATGTTGACAATATCTGTGTATTATTTGCCCTCATGTAGGTTTTAAATCAGGGGATGGTGTCATAATAGTCTGTAGTTTGCAAATGTCTTACAATTTCACAAAATTTTATACATCCATCCGCAGTTCCCTACGATAGTTTTATTCAGAGTTGTATTGTACTCAAAAACATCATTTTTACAAATACAAGAGTTCGGAATGACAGCTGCTGGCAGTCTGCAGCGAAATGAATGTGAGCAAAAAATCTTTGTCTGACACACTTTGCCTCTATACCTGAAAAGCCTCGGTTGTTTGTTTATGGTGTTAGAATCACGTTATTTACTTAATAGTGTTTAGCAGTGACTTTTTCCAAATATTACCAGGGCATCAGTCAGTTGGTATGGATCTGCTCAAACAATTTACCCACCAACACAATAGTTCACACCATCATGCCTCAAGTTAAGGACGAAAAAGCCTTGAGAATCTACTTAGAGATAAATAGACTTGCCCATGAACGGCAACTACAGCAAGCATCAGTGGTGCATAACTTATTTGGAGCTGAGTAACATTTTGGCGCTGAATAAAAGATGAAGGGTGAACCAGGGGCTGTTTTCAGTGAGCGGTAAATAATGTCACCGTCTCAACAAATCCTCCTATCAACAGTGTCGTTTCCATCTCTGCTTGATGAGGATGAGAAAAATCTGAAGGAATTGGCCCTTTGCATATTGTATAATAATGAGCTGGGATGCGAGACACTGAATCAAAAAGACATAATAAGGCAGAAATATGTTTAGCATTTATTAGAGGTGATGTTGTTCTCTGAGTTTCAACTACCTGTTTGGACTTTCACAAAAGATTCCATCGGGAATATTTTTCACTTATCCAGCAGCGAGCACGCAACCTTTCAATCAATAGGTAAAATTGCATTTGGTCGCATGATCTTCAAATTATTTTTTACAGCAGCTTTCACACAATGACTGACTGAACCCAGAAAAGGTACCTCTCCACCCAACTCTTATAGTTGGGGATGTCTTTAGCGTAGAGGAGCTTATTGGATGGTGAGTCTTTCCCCAACTTGTGTTCTGACGTTGAACAAGAGTCCATAAAAGTCTGGGCCACCACAGACAGACACGCGTCCGTGATGCTGTTCTTTTGGATGTCAAATACAAATTGTGGGTTCTTGATTACATTCACCCAGAACCTCAGAGGAAGGCTGTGGAAAGTCAGAGCAAAAAAATCATAATTTGAAAGAGATATATACAGTGGTACCTCTTTATACGGCACCTCCAAACATGAGACACGTTCAATATGTGAAAATCCTGCTCAGCCTAAGACATAAAATCCTGGTCACAAACATTCCTACAGCCTAGCACTAGAGACCTCACACTGCACACTGGTTGTGACCTCTCACCACCAGCATCAGCTTGTATTTTTTTTTAATTTGTAAGTTCATTAAAAGTTACAATAACTTGAATTTTACGTGAACAGTAAATGGTATCATCTCTCGTCTCTCGATCTCATACTTGTCAAACTCAGCCAGTTGCTCCCTGTAAAAATGGTTGCAATTCGCCTTATTAAGTGACAATAAACCTTATAAACACAACACAGCACCTATATACTCACAGTGAGATAGACTTTGCGGGATACTGCAACACTAATAGCGATATATGCTGATGTTGTAATCTGCTACCAGTGAGAGACGATCCACATTATAGCCCAAATGGGCAAGACAAGATCGGTCAAACAAAAAAAATGAGTTTTTAAAACAATATGTGTATGTATATGTACTGAACCAAAAATGTTATACAGTTTTATTACTTTTAAATGTTCAAAAACCGATCAGTTGATAGGTATGCAATCTCTGTCACACCTCCTGCAAACTCCTCCTCCTCCCAACAATCCTTCGCTTCATGCACACACCTTCATTATGGCGACTGTCTTCATGGTAAGTCCTCATATTAAACTCACATTTTTTTCATTATTATCATCTTATCTAACTTATTATTTGAATGTGTTGTTAGTGATCATGAAGAGGTGTTTTATAGCTATTTAGGATTCTCTTAGATGCTTTTGGGAGGACGGGAACGGACCAATCTGTTTTTAATTATTTCCTATTGGGAAAATTCACTGGTCACACAAGCACAATTCTGAAACAAATTGAGTTTGAATGAAGACGCACCACTGTACAAGACTTAGCAAAACTGAAGCCACTTTCTTAGTCTGATAAGTGTTGAATAAAAACAAAAAGATGCTGTTTTTTTAACAAGAAAAAAATCTTTACCAGTTGCTCTTCCAGGTGTGCCTCACATCATAGTCTGTAATACAGTGTTTGTCTGCCTGCTCATCTAGGAAGTCAAACATGTACTTAATGGCCAGCGGCAAGGCACTGCCTCTGTGGGCCGTGCTGAAGATGGTCTCAAAAAGGTCATCCACAAACTTTTGTAATGTGCCCTAGATAGAAAGAAAGTAATTTATTCTAAGAACAGAGTATGAGATACGATCAGCCAAGAGTTTGCATAACAGGTTTATTCAAATTCCATGGATTAAGCTCATGCCATGTACTTTTGGGACTTAAAATTCCCAGTTGTGTAAAACTTCCTACTTTGCGTTGCTGTTTCTTACTTTTGTAGCCAAGAGTCTGGTCAGGTAGATCTCAGACACCATCTTGCTGCCCCTGTCACCCTCCCTTTGGTCTGAATGGTCGTGGTTCTTCACCAGATGCCACAGTTTAGTTCCACTTTCCAGGTCAGGGGTGATCATTGGCGTTCGGGATCGTAGGCTGTCAGGACTACTTGCTGTTCTCAGCATGCTCTCTAGAACCACAAACATATGAAACAAAGGGCATCAGGGACCTTCCATTTTTTCCACTTGTTTTTGTACTTCCCACTTCATGCATAGAGGTTTTGAAGGGAATAGATGGCAATTCCCTAATGGGTACCTTGAACTCCACTCTAAAAAGCACAGTGGTTTCGTTTCATCTTTTTTTAGTAGGTACTCTCCCTGCCTCATTGTTTGTATCTGTGTGTGTTTTATTATTCATGGTGAGGGTGTCAAAGTTGATTAGCGCTACACAAGGAGATGCGTATCTGCGACTGCTCTCTTAAGAAAGATAGTGAGGGGGAAATAAACTGAAAGTCGAGATGCATAGAGGAATAGATGCCGATCCATGGAGGATGACGCTGATCCGCTATCTTGAAAATAAAATGGAACAATGCTCACGCTGGAGATGAGAGTGAAATGTCTGTAAGCGGGGTAGGGAAGGTGGGGTGAAAGAGTTAGTTATGGTAAGGTAAAAGAAGATGAATCATACAAGAAGATTGTCAATTTTAATCACTTAAGATCATCTCGAGAGCCGTAGAAAACGTTTGTCATCGGCCAGGAGTGGCCCGCGGGCCTTGACTTTGACATATGTGGGCTACAGAATCTGCTATTAGTGTTTTGAATAAGCAATTGATAAGAATGGACTGTCATGAAATTGGGGCAAAGTTGAGTTGACAACATACTTCATTTAGTAAAAAAATATGTTGCAGAAACACATTTATAAAGTTAGGCATCACAGCTTCTTGTGTTTGCACAAATCATGGACAGCTTGGATAAGGATTCAAGGGTACGAGGAAAATAAATATTTTGTACTGCATTAATTTGTGTGTCAAAGCGTCAAAGAAGGCTCCATACGCGCAGCAAGCAGCCCTTATCCTGGGAATGGATAAGTGATTAGCCGATTACACATGCATGTGAATAGTGAGTTATCCAGCTAAGGAGCTTAAAATAAACTATTCAAAAGGATGGTCGATGAAGTTCACCTAGTTAAATTGGTAATGTCTCTTGTTGTACTAACTTAAGCAATGCAGAGCAGGGTTCCCTTCACAATAGACCACTGAATTATGTAGTCCTAATAGCCATCTTTTCTCACCCATCATCCCTCATCTTTATCTTTCTTTTAAATACTTTCCCTTGTACACTATATTTTTAAAGATCTTCTGTTATTGTCTACCTGACACTCATCCTCACCGACCCTTACTTCTATGTCAGCTCAGTATTGAGATGTTTTCTTTTATGCCACTCATTTACAGACTGCTTGGAAATAACCATTAAACAGCCTTGGCCCGAGGTGAAGGCGCTGTATGAAAAGAATTGCCATTGACCGAAGGAAAAAAGAGGAAAGGAGCCTATGATTGCGGCCATCATAAACAGAGGCAGCCAAAGAGAGATGGGTTGGAGTGTAAGATGAGGATCAGGTGAATAAGAAGACGAGTACCGTATCTGCTGAGGCTCTTAGTAAAAGTCGATGAGTTGGAGATGTTATAGGCTGAGTTCTGCTTCGGCACCAGTGCGATCACTGAGCCATCTGTAACCTACACATGCAACCGAGTAGACAAAATGTTATTACTTCTCTGAGCAAAGCTGCATTGATGCATTTTGAACCATTTTCTTGTGCACTGACCTGATAGTGAGCCAGAGTGTTGAGTCTTTTCCAGTCGTTGTCAATTTTGGTCGTAACGTCTTCATCCTGCAGAATAATTCGCGCCATTCGACCTTGACGCCATTCTTCAGATGAAGGGGATACGGATTTTTTTTGCAAGACAAGTGAAATAAAATACTGAGTAAGGACAACACTTCAGCCTTTTTATATAATTTAATTATACATGATGAATTTAAGATCATACATTACAGGGAGTGAAGGACACATTTCAAAGTATGTTTGTATTTAACCCTCCTCTTGTGTTAGGGTTGCATTCGATCCATTTAGGATTCCAAAAACATACAAAAACGCATACATTTGCATCTAGGCTTCTAGACATTTTCAGGAATTTCTACTCTTGGCGTCAGCAACAAGCGACTCTAGAGCCCTATGCGGCTCTTTGGTGCCGCGTAGTGGCTCCAGGGTGCTTTTTTCAAACAACTTTTATTTATGGAAAATGATACGGTTTCTGTAGGAGGACAAATATCACGCAAACATTCTCAACGTTTCCCAATAAGCATAGATGCACACTGTACATACGTATATACAGTATGTACTGCCTTCCTTATAAGGTTTATATAAAGCTTTTTATTTTTTGTGACTCCAAACACATTGGGTTTTTTTGTTTGTTCTTTCTTTGGTCTAATATGTAACCTTTAACATTTTTAGTAGCCAACTCCTGATCTGTTCTGACAAAATCAAGATGATTAAAAACACAATTTACTACATTATAAAATGCTCTAATTTAAATTGTTACATTTGTTAAATTTGATTTGGTTTCGACCCGGCTATAAATGTAAATGGTCTGCATTTATGTAGCGCTTTTCAAGTCAATGAAGACCTCCCAAAGCACATTACAGTGTGTTATTTATTTGTTTTGGAAAAAGTAATAGATCATGGTACTTCTTGGCTGCATATCAGGTTAATTGGCAGGTCCAAATTGTGCATAGTTATAATGAGCGAGTGAATTATGTGTCTCTGTGTGCTCTTCGACTGGCTGGCAACAGTTTCAGGTTGTCCCCAGCCCACTGCTCGAGGACAGCTGAGATGGGCTCCAGCACCCCCGCAACCCTACTGAGGATAAACTATGCTTTTAATATTATCCTTGTCTCAAAGTTCTAGTGCTGTTCTTCAAGAAAATATATATTGGTCGAAACCGACCCTAACACAAAAGATGTTGCATACATGTTAAGCATCTGTGAGGTTATATTGTGGGAGAACCTGCTTTTTCTTTTTTTCAATTTTTTCTAGCATTTTTTTTCTTTTCTTATTTTTTTCCTGCTTTTCCTTCCATTTTCTCATTTTTCCATTGTATTATTTTGATTCTTATAGCCTATAACTTCCTTTTCCTTACTTTATCATTGTTACTTTGTCTTTCTCTTTTTGCCTTTTTTTTTCTTCTGTTGTTTCCTTTTTCAGCTTTATTTCTCCTCAAAAGGTAATTGGGTGCATGATATTACATAATAAATGTTAAAAAAACTATCCGAAGAGCCATTTAAGAGCCGAAAGAGCAGGCTCTTTTTAGTGAGTCTTTGCTGAAAGAGCTTGTTCTTGAAAAACCTGACTGACTTTACTCAACTTTGTGCAACTTTGACATTGACTTCAAAATAACGCATTTAAAACACATGCACTGTATTTTTAGATTGATTTGCAACTGAATTGGCAATGTCGAGCCCTGATTTTTATGCGCTGAATATATTTATCTGAGCACTGATGCCTGGACAGCGCAATCACGCATGCGCACAGCTTGGGAGGAACATTGGCAACTCTGCGTTGCGCAGAATGTGGCCAAATAGCTGATTATAGAATGGATTAACGAGTAATGTTAGATATTGCAAGTGACAGATACATGTTGAAATTATTTTTTTCATCCAGCCAGCCCAAACTCCACCTTGACCTTTGGTAAATCACCCGTGATTCCTTATTACCCACTCCGGCATTGGGCCTTAATCACAACAAGTCTCAGAGAGCTGTATATTTTATATACGTATATATATATATCTTTCCCTTGAATATGGGCCAATTACCACCAGCCGATATAGACGGTTTTCCCATTATGCATTAGCATCAAACTAATCAATTTTTAACTATAATACTTTGCTGTTACATATTCTAATATTTTGAGTTAGTTTTGATCTTGAAGCCTGAAATCAGCAACGTCTCCAAATATTTTGGAATAAATAAAGACCTCACATTAACAAAACAGGAAAAGTCAACAGCATTCAAGGTGAGGCAGTGAATAAGCCAACTAAAGACAAAGAGATCATGAATTGATAGACAGAATACTGCTCCAAACTTTACAACCACTAGACACAGGGAGACGCTGAGGTTCCTAAAAATTCCACACATGGGAAAATGACGACTACCCTATCCTCCGAGAAGAAAGCTAAATATATTGTTGTGTTTTTAGTGTATTTTACAGCTGATTTACGACACGGGTCACCACAAACCCTGCTAACATGGCGCTTGGTACCTAAAAACGTACACAAGAGGAGGATAATTTATATTGAATTACTTGGAAAACATTAAAAAAAAAAACTTAGACATTAGATTATTCTGTAATCAACAAATATACACCAGGTGTATAGGTTACAACGTAACCAGGTTATATTGGTTCTGAGACGTGTACCATGGCAATTATTACATTATTATATCCGGAGGGAGAAGTATTTCCCTGCAATTAAGCATTCTCGGTACACTATGACCAAGCTATGACATTAAGTTACAGAGGAAAACTATTTTCTTGCTTGGACTTTATATCATCACAATTCCAAGGCCTCACTTTTAGGATCTTTTGAGAAAAAAAAAAAGTGAGAAGTGCAGGTCTACTATAATCAACAGATAACTCATTTCCTTCTCTTTCACGCCTTACCTAAGTCTATGTCGGAAGCTTTGGACCTGAGAGAATAGGGGCTACCCTTGTAGACCGCGTCCAGCAACTTCTCTTTGACCTGAGTGACGGTGTCACAATTTAGACACTTAACCGTCACTTCCGAGGTGTTTTCGTTCTCTGGGTTGACGCAGTGCAGCGTCTGACAGGAAAACGCAGAGAAGGGTAGGAATAGTCACAGGAAGTTGGATAACAGCATCAAAATCACATGCGTGTTGATTCAAATAGAAAATCGACCAAATAAAAACAATGTGTTAGCCAAGCTATGACAGTAAGGGCATATTTTGGCGGGGAGGAAGTAATTTTTGGAGTATATTCATGTTGTTTGAAATTTCCGACACGTTTAGCACTAATCGAATGCACCTCGAATGGACATGGCAGTTTCTCTTCTGTCTCTGGAAGCAGTATGCGTTTAACTCACAGTTACAGACTGTATGTATTGTCAAACGAGTCTAGTGTAAATGAGCCAGAAAGGTGAGTTTCATGACCGATCATTTGTTTCAATTTCATAATACTGCTGTGTGATCTTGTGTCATTTTATACTGGTTAGGATACTAACAAGGGCAGTTATGATTTTCAGGTAAATGTGAGTTGTTTATGTCATGTTCAGTTAGATAACTAAGGAATGCAGTCTCATTGCACATCATCCATACTGGATGGTTAAATTGATATGTCAATAATGTTTTGCACATTACCTCAAACAGTCATGAGAAAGTCAAACCAACATGCTAAACCAAATCTTGTCCTTTCGGGACTTTCAGGTAACTTTCCTTATATGAAAAACTAATTTTTCATTAAAATGAAAACACAAGCCCAAAGAGACTGAAATGTTTTTTTTTTTAATTCCCTCAATTGTTTGATGACTTGATTTAGTTTAAATAAAAATTACATCAAAATTCCAACTTTATCCGACAATCAACCCAGAATTTATTAACCAGTTACAATGACCCCTCGCTACTTGACGGATTTGCATTGTATATTGTGATCTGCATTCTGATTGGCTTAACTGTCACTGCCCCTTCTTTTTTTTTTTAAGTCAACAAACGTTTCTATGTAGTATGTGCTCATACGTAAAACAATTTGCCAAATTTACCTTCCGTACATGCAAATTGTCTTGCAATTTCGAGTTTATCTAAAACTCATAATGTTGACAAAATTCTCTGGACTGACTATAGCACCTGCACCGCGGACTTCAGAAGAGAAAAACACTCACTCAGAAGAGCGGTGAAATACAGTACAACTGAGGAACTATTGGTCTAGCTTTTCTTAGTATTATTTCACAATCATTTTTCATTTTCTTCTATTTAATCAATTTTTTCGGGTCGCTGTGGATGGTGCTAATCCCCACAATTTGAAGCCATCAGTTCACATTGATGATTAAAATTATTATTTGACAGTACAGATTTTATTTGTAAAACAAATGTTTGGGCCTGTAAAATGGTCTGTTAATTATTTTTAATGTATAATACAGTATTATAAAATGTTTGTTAAAAAAAGGTTTCTAATTCAGAAATTGTACCTATCACAAGTTCTTTTTGGAACGTAACTACTGTGAAAAAACAAAGGTTTACCATATTCCTTTTCTCCAACAATCAATCCAATTTTTGCATAATTCCAACAGGTTTTACCAGCACTATTTTGATCTTGTGAGTTATTTGTGCTCATGTGGCTATTTTAAAAGCTTTTTTAATTTGTTTGGTTGCCAATAAGTCACAGAAAAAAATAAAAATAAATGCTAGCTGGAAGTTGGACACAACCACTGCTAGAGTTCTACGGAATGTTCTACACTTGTATGAGTGATGTGTTAGCTTATTTCATTGCTGAATATTTAATTTTGACACTATTACAGGAACTGTACCTTTAAGTGAACTGTGTACGAGTGTTGGACCGGAACAATAATCTCCAATATTGTTAATCTGCATCAGGTAACTGGCAAAGTAACTAGATAATGTTGTATAAATATGGATCGTCTTTGACACTTCAAACGTGGACATGAATCCATGTGGTCTTTCTTTAAATAAATTACCACTCTGATTTGTGAAGGAAACCTAAATAAATGTATTTGTAATTAATTAGTAAGGAATTAAATAAAAATGTTCATCAATGCCTCCAGATTACATAAAACAAATGATCCCCACTGTAAATAAATGGTCAAATTAACAATCAATTGTTCCCATGCCGCTACTGTTGATTTGTTAGCTTTTACGCAAATGAAGCCGCACTGGTGTAGTTTGAGCCAAAAGTAGACGGGTACATTAAGTTTACGGACCAGCGTTTTGTAGTCAATCTGTTGCCTGATGAGCTTGTCCTCGCTTAGAGAGTAACGGGCCTCTCCCGTGATGGCGTCTATCGGTCCTTTCTCCATCTGTTGCTTGATGGCACAGTGAAGCATGAAAAGAGGCTCACCTGCACACTCCTGGTCAAGGGGAGGACACAGATAAAGAGAGTAACTCATAGATGGCATAATTAAACACAATGAAAGCAACAGTCAGAATGAAAGAAGCACAGTTTGCTTCAGTGCCTAGTGAAAGAAATGCCCCCCTCTTGAACTTTTTGTCATATTGACGCATTTCAGGCTTCAATCTTAACGCTAAAAAACTGAAAATATTTTCAAATAATCAACATGTAAGACACAAAGGTGAAAGGTTAATTAAACATTTTATATTCTAATTACAACAATAGGTTGAAAAGTAGGTCTTGCAAAAATGTTGGCCCCCTGTTCTCTCAGCTCAGCCAACTGACGAAGAAGTTCTGATAGCTGATAGCTTAATGAGTAAAAATGATGAACAAAGTCCATCTCTGTGACGTTAAGTCTCTGTTTAAATGCATCTACTCTGTGATAGGCTTAGGTCTATGAAAGGAGTAACTGGAAAACAGAGAAACATTATGAAGTCCAAAGAAAACATTAAGCAGGTCTGGAATAATGTCCAAAGAAGAAATGGGATACCAGAACATTTTGCAATATTTATACATCTCCCAGAGCACAATGGGAGCAATAATATAAAAATGGAGAGAACATAAACAACTGCAAACCTATCAAGACCTGGTCGTCCCTCTAAAGTTTCGGCCCAAACAAGGAGAAAAGTAATTAGAGAAGCAACCAAGAGGCCCATGCTCACATTGGTTGACCTGTAGGCATACACAGTTGACGCGGGACTATCTGTGCATAAGACAACTATTAATAGTACTCTGAATAAATCTGCCCTTTTAGGAAGAGTGGCAAGAAGTAAGCCGTCTTTGAAGGAAAACCATGTTCAACAGGACAATGACCCAAAACATAAAGCAAAATCTACAATGGAATGGTTTAAAACTAACAATATGAAGGTTTTAGAATGGCCAAGGATCAATCCTATAGAACATTTGTGGAAAGCTCTGAAAAATGCTGTGCACAATCCATCACTATCAAACCTGAAGGAACCTGAGCATTCTTTAGGTAAAAATGGGCAAATATGTCTGTCTCAAGATGTGAAATACTTATTAAGACATATATATTTTTGCAACACCTACTTTTCTATTTGTATTTGTTGGCACAATATAACGTTGAAAACATTTTGTTTCTTTTCACAATTGTGTCTCAAATGATGTTGATACTTCGAAACTATTTCAAGTCTTTATTCAAAAAGTTTGACGCCTGAAAGATGGCAATATGTCAAAAAGTTCTCGGGAGGCCGATATTTTAGCAAGGCAATGTATAAAAGCAAACTTCGGCAAGTAAGAATGATTACCAGTGCATAATGGGTTGCTCAGTCTTTGACATTTACATTGTTTGCTTAACACAAATCAGATTTCCATTGCCTAGTAAAAGAGTTTCTTTTCACAAAAGAGTAGAATTTCTATTTTTGACCTGTCGTACTTAACATTTTTCAGGTGCATCATATGACCTCTAGGAGCCCATATTGTGTGACTTCAAATTTCATCCATCGTCTTTCTATTTCACGCTCCGTAGTGAAGCTCGATTAGCATAACATCGGTCAAAACACAATTCTAACAACTGTGAATAACGTCACAGTCTGATTTGTTATTTTATGTGCGTCTAAAGGTGTGACCATTTGGTAAAGCCGCATATCAGATATTGTTTAACATTTTTTTTAGTGCTGAGTAATGGCAAACAAGCTTTTTGCCCCGAAAAAAGCCTTCAACATTAAATTAATACAAGAGCAATTAGCAGTTAGGGATTTTTGAAAAATATCCTTTCTGAATTAATATGGAAAAATAAGTGAATCAGACTCATTTTTTTTAAGTATTCGGTAAGGCCAAGTGTGTCCCTTTGCTTTGGTCCATTTTTTAGGGATGCATAAGCAACAGTTTTCTTGAGATTAACAATATAATTGCTGTCCACAAATTTAGCTACACAACCAATCATAACTCACATAAAACCCGTGTGTGAATAAGCATTAAAACACTACAGTTATCAAGTGAGGGTGATTGGTATTTATCAAGAATGTATGACGAATGTATGAAGCTCAGGTACCTGTTTAACTAAAAACTGTCATCATTATTTGTTAATTTTAATGTTTTGGCCTTGGTGGCCTTGGGGGTATGGCGCCCGCCCCGAGACTGGGAGGTTGTGGTTCAAGCCTCGGCCGAGTCATACCTAAGACTTAAACATTGGTACCCGTTGCCTCCCTGCTTGGCGTTCAGCATTAGGGGTTGGAATTGGGGGGTTTGGTCACCTAATGACTCCCAACACCTCAGTTGGGTTGAGCGAGGGGGCTGGGAATCCCCTCCTCTGAATCAATCTCCCAAAAAGAGTCAGAAATGACTGTAGCCACCTCCCACTAGGGGGATATGGCTGAGGTACATAATGTTTTGTTATCATTGTAAATGTAGCACGTGGCTGGTGGATTTTTTTTTTTTATCTTAGCAAAAATATTTCTTAACAATAAGAAAGAAGATCATCCATCCGACTGAAAAATTGTTCATTTTTGGGATCATTTTTCTACTTTTACTGGAAAAATAACTTTAATAGTAACTAAAACTAGTATTAATTTTTCCAATGAGCTAAGAATTTCTTTAAGCAGAGTAGGACAAAAAAGTGAATAGCTGTTCTTAATTGTTGTATTATTAGAGCAATGTCCTAACTGCTTTTAATTGTAGGGAGTGATTTAGACTAATTTTGTCATTGGTAATTCATTATTTCAAAAAGAAAACACGCAGAAAGGATGGACACATATGGACAATATGGACACATCCTTCTCTGCATCATTGTCCATTTTATTATTTTGTATCAAAATTCATAGCAAACATGCAACGGACTCGTTTATTAGAAAGTCTTGAACAATTCAGTTTTTGCCATTTAACAATGATCCGTCTCTCTGCCTGTGTGACACAGCCACACGTTTCCTGCAATTTAGCACCACATTCCATATGCACGCACGACTTAATTGAGTGTCTTGTGAAGTCTGAAGCATTTCGTAAGTGTTGCATGTTTATTTATTGAGTGCTACTGTTAAATAAGGCACTTGGGGCCAAAGGAAGTTTCAAGTCCAGGCCCATTAAACAATCAAGTGAAATACCACATTAAATAGAAAATGACAGGTAACAGTAAAAAAGTGAAAAAATACATAATGAGTCTTCACTTTTGGAAACCTTTTAAACTCTTTGATGGGTAAATTTTCGTAACATAAAAACTTAATTGTTAACCAAAAACTCTTGCACCTCTTTTCATTCTGCACGGCTTTCCGCTCTAAACTGCATAACAAGCTCCTGCATTACAAGGGATTCCCAGATTTTTTTTTTCAAGTAGACACAGAACAGGTTGTGTTCCTTCCTACAATTATGCAAATATGTTGCAAACTATTACACGTGCCGGGAGACTTGCGAAATTGAGTCTCAAAGTTGACCAATGACTTGTAGAGCTTTGGCATTCATTGAAGGAACACTTTCAGAATGGCAAATCCCAATAACACAACAGACAGTGGTAGTAGTGAACAGCGATTGCATACTGCTCATTTCTGCTCTGACAAATAGGAACTTACTTAACATGTCTTAACTTCTTTTTAGTTAGGGGATTGTGGGTTTTCTTTTCTGTTTTTCATGCGTCGCAGTTGGTATAATTTTGTCCGGCCGACTTCCTGTTTTTTTCAGGGCTGCCGACGGCTTTCCTCTTTAGTGTGCTCCCGTTTAGCGCTAGTTCGCTGGCCACTGTGTGTCGATTGACTGGCTAGCCCGGCATTAGCGTCGGTTTTGCTATTTCCCTTGGTTTATAGCCGGCCAGTTTTGCGTTTACAGCCGTAGCCATTGATGCTGTTCTCTGTTAGCCTGGCTGCTCTCTGCGTGTTTTTTGATCAGTTAGCCTGGCGTTAGCACCAGTTTAGCCGTGTCTCGTGGTTTTTTTATTCCCGGCCGGCTCCACGTTTGTGGTCGTCCACGTTTTGCCGCTTTTAGTTGTTGGTTCCCAGTTAGCCTGGTTGCTCACTGCATGATTTTTTGGCAGCGAGCCCCTCATTTTTCCGCCCAAGGTTGTATCGTCCCAGTCAGCATCTGTCCGTGTTTTTTTTTTTTTTTTTTTTTTTTACTTAGCCCTTTTTTGGCTACATGCCGTTTGTAATACCATTACTGCATCTACAGTACTTGCGACACAACGCCAAGGCATTGTCCACAAAAAGTACAGAAACTTCGCTTATAACACTCGTAACCTCTTCGACTAATTTACAGCTGCTAGCGAGAAGAAGCCAGCCAACGCAATCCGTATGCTAGATAAACGGCTTTGTTCCCCCTACACTTGCGCGTGACCTGCCTCTTTCCTGCATGCAATCGTCATTAACTTGCACAGTGCCATTTACAATTTGGGCTAAAATGGGTCCTGCAGCTACGTCATGTGTGAACCTAGAATAAATTTCCTGGTGTTTCTAACAACCAGTTGCAAGAACACATCCATTTCAGTCAAATTTTAGGGGTATTTTGTTGTATTAGAAGCAATTTTGAGCAGTTTACGGCTCAAACAAGACTGACTTGTTTTATTTGTGAGGCATTCACGCGAGAGCTATTCCACAGCAATTTGATTAGGATTATAGTGGCACATGAGGACACATTACTCCTTCAGTCTAACTAAAGTAGAGCATCACCTTTCTTTCCAATCTTTAGGTTTACAATATCTTCTGATTGGCTTTGTACAAGCATCAAAAGATGTTAGATGACACACCCTAAATACCAGAAATGATAAAAGAATGTTTCCTAAATAACTTGTCACCAGATGTTAGCTTTTCAGATATCAGAGTGATGTCAGAACAAAAATTAATAGGAATTAAAATGTTTGTCCTTAATACTGCTAAATAGTTTGGGGGCTTACCTTGAGGAACTTGTACAAAAGGAATGTAAACCAATTGGTCAGCATTTTCTCCGCGACAGACTCCGTTCTGGCATAAAAAAATATACACCCAGGTAGCCATTAGTGACAAAGCAGTAAGCACATTTTCCTTCAGGTCTGAAAAGGGTAAAAATGAGTTTTAGCTACAAGGCAAACAGGATGAATATTGTGTTTGTTTAGTGCTCGGGAAATAGATCAAATCAGCTGTAGATGACAATAAGTTCAGCAATACTTTTAAAGATATATAATGATGAGGTAAATAAATGTTAATTGCTGAGGTTACCAAAAAGTGCAACAGACAGCAAATCTTGTAAAGAAAAGAGATCCATAATTTTTGCACAGGATTGCGCCTACGAAGATGGGTAATTTTTTCTCACAAAGTACTGACTACCTAATGGAGCTTTGGAGAAATTAGTTTCTCTCTCACCTTCTGAGAAGCAACTTGGGATGGTTTTTACTCTCCAAGTTCCTGTCAATCAGATCAGACAAAAGCTGCTTGAGGACCCCAGTGGCGTATTCCATTTCTCCCTGAAGGGCCGTCATAATCAAAGACGCCACATTTCCTCTGTCTCGCATTGAAAATGACCTGCAAACACAATGATGAAAATGTTTTTTCTGAAAATAAACTTACATTAGGAGCATTAGTTTCAACACGTATTAAACTTCCGACATTTTGATTGGCAATAAATTAATACTAAACTTTAAAAATTCCGTACTTCATTAATATTCTATAGCATCCTGCACAAAATGCAGAATAAACAAAAACAAAGGAAAGAAAACAAGCAGGAATACCTCTGTGCTTCCAACGTTCTTATGAATGTCAACAGGAAGTGCTTCTTGGTGAGCAGCTGGCCAAACAAAGTCAGAGCTTTTTCAACATTTGCTTGGACCTGAAGGGAAAATAAGCCAGAGAGACATAGAGGGAGACTGATTCACTGCAGGAATAACAACAGAAAATAGCAACATAAACACACAGACATCCTTGTCATTTAATTTCTATTTCAAATAAATTCCACAGCAACAGACAAAACAAATCAAACATTTGACTGTTAATCCACCCTCTAATCTCAGCTGCATGCTTGAGGGGCACAAAACTCAACGAATGACAGACGGACACACACATGCAGAGAAAAACAATAAAAACAAAAAGAGAGACAGAGAAGCTGTGAACAATGTACACAGCAGAACCGCTTTTAAAGAAATTGTTTTCCTGACGACTCCAGTAATAATAAATCTCTTGCTGCGCCGCTTTTCTTTTGTGTCCATCCCAGAAACTATTTTAGCGAATGATTTGACACAATAGCCTTCCCGGCATCACAGGGTGGACGCTTCTCGTTAGGAAAAGAATGACTGTCACCTATTTGGAGCAACCAGAGTACTGACAGCAAGACTGTGAGACTGGCTACAGGAATGCAAATTTAATTGCCAGGACCAGCTAAATGCTTTTGAATGGGGAATAAAACCCTTTTTTTTTCTTCACAATGTGTTTTATGATTCAATGATATTTCAAATTGGTATTCTGATTGACCCTAATGAGGATAAGCGGTGCAGCTATTGAGATGAGATGAGATGAGAGATGAGGTATTCTGATTTAAACAATTTAAGAAAATAAGACTCAAGCAGCAAGAATCATACAATTTTTATACATTGCGTTAAACATGCCGTCAAGTGAAGACGACTTCACGACTTCAGAAAACGGTGAATTGCTTTTACCGAGCCTTGAATTTAGCAGCATTGATGTTTGGGTCTCCTATTAAGTCATGTGTTTATTTATAGCAATTTCAAAATGTTTTAGTGTCAACCAGAGATACAATATTGATGGATTTTTGTTAATATTAAAAGGAGAATCATGCCTCCATTTCTTCATTGTCTTGGTTTTCTTTGACATTTCTATTTTAGAAGCAAAAACGTGTGATGTAAAGCGGTGGACCCCACTTTCTGGTCAATTAAAATTTCACATAAATGCTTGACTCGGATTCTTGGAGTTACAACTAAACTGGGAAAAACAAACGTTTCCTACCCCCCCGTGAAGGAGCGGAGCCGAACACGAGATAACTGCTAGATCAACCCAGTCCTCAAGAGCCGAATGTCCTGCATGTTTTGGAAATTTCTCTACTCCAACACAGGTAATGCCCATTTTCTGCTTGTTAACAAGCTTAGTAGCGCTTGATAATGATCCAGGTGATTGGAATCACCTGTATTGGAGCAGAGGAACTCCAAACACATGCAGGATATGTGGCTCTCGAGGACCGGGTTAGCCACCCCTGGCCTAGATTAATAAACCTGGTACAGTTATTCTTATTGTCCTCTCAGTTTTCATTCCTCCCAAACTTCACCCACCTTTTTTACTTTTCACCACACATTTCTATTTCAAGTCAAGTCACATTCATTTAGATGGCCCTTGGACACAAAATGTCTCAATGGAATGCACTGGTTACAATTCCACCATCCCCTGATCTTAAACCAACATGTGGGGCAGGAAAAACTCAAAAACTTCAGCAAAGTGGCAATCACCCTTCAGTTTTATCTTATCTGTATAACTTGTAGACATTTACTTATTCTCACATTTTTTATTCTCACATTTATGTTTCTCACCCGCATGTCGGTTTCAGATCAGGGGATGGCGTGATTGAAGACTTTGCAGGTATGTTGTAATGTCATAAATGAGAAAAAATACAATTTACAGAAATGAAGGTGGTATACAAGTTCAATGGAAAGATGCTGAACAAAAACCCAGCAAAATATGTGGTCAGAAATGAAGAGGCAGGGGTCTCATACTTGTGGCCCCAAAGTTGATGGCTTGAGGACCTGCCTTAATAAGCCAAATCTAAATGAAGCTGACACAATTATGTATTCATTTATGAATGATTGATTTACATTGCTATTAATTATTAATGTTTTATATTTTTAAATTTAAATACAATTTAATAAATTTAAAAAAAAAAGTTTCTATCAGAGCTCTTCTTGTCAGATATCCAATTTTGCCATCTCACCCAGACCCTAGCTCCTGCGGTCAGCTCCAAGTAATTTTAGCCGAGACCCCCTGCAGTCGTGGTAAGACCTTAAGCCTGAGGCTGGGTCCAGCCCAAGCCTAAAATGTCAATCATTACGTTCGGGTTTCGGGCTTCTCTCTCATTTTTGTTTAATTATCCACCCGTCATCATTCTTTGTTTCTTTCTTTTTGTGGAGGATCTGCACGGTAGATACTGTCCCACTCGCGTGCGGTGAAGCCGGCGCCAAAAAGGACAATCGTCTAGGAGTTTGCTTTGGGTTTGGTCCCTCAGATCGGGTAAATTGGTCGAGCACAGGCTGGATTGGGCTGGAATTTTTTCTTTATTTCGACTTAGGCAAGTCCGAATTTTGTTTTAGCTATCCATACTCACCGACACTACCGCTTTACATGTTACACTACCAATTTTTTTAACTTAAAAACGCTGCCCTATTCTTTCTTTTTGATTCTACAGCTTTTTTCAATCTATCAACATTTAAGGGATTGAAGAGAGGATATAGACCCAATATACAACCATGTTAGCAACTACAATGTGCAGGATTCAAACTAATCTTTTACTTTGCTGAATTCTTCCAATTAAACAAAATGGTACCATTGCCCCAACGGCTTCATGTGAAGGAAAGCGTAAAAGACGGAAAGGAGTGAAAACGCATCAAGGCGTGACGTGATCGTACGTGTTTGTGTCAGGGACGGTGACACGCTCAGTCGTCCCACTAGCTTGCACCTGTCACTGCTCATCCACAACACACTAAACACCCCAAAGACGGCTGCCTGTCAGCCATTGGCTACACCTCCCTTACTGCCGGTCTTTTTGGTCAGTTGCTGCTTACATTTCTCATTCTTTCATCCCCCATTCTTCTTTTTCACACACACAAACCCCGTTTCCACCAGCACTGCCATTGTCTTGGCAGCGCATTCTCTCCTGCGATGTGTTATAATGAAGTGTCGAGGCCTGTCTCCAGAGCGCTAAATGAGATTCCTGGCCCAGGAAAGTAAATGATGTATGTAGTGACTGCGATGTAATGTGAGTTTTAGCAAGAACAAAAATAAACCTTCACTAAGAAAAGGTTTGTGTTTATCTGTGAGCATGCTTGTCTGAATATAATTTACAGTATGGGCGGTCGGTTCAAATATCTAAATCATTTAAACTGAGCAAGTACTTGAATTGGATCAATAATGTTGTCCTGGGATAAATACTTCACCCCTTCCTAAATTTCCTCCAAGTTTCCGCAGTCCTTTTCTCTCTCACCTAGCGCCCTCGGTCTGTTTGGTCTACTTGTGTGACTGACAGGCACACATTTAGCACCTCTCCCTACCAGGCCTGCTGCTGCATACTGCCTGCCAGGCAAAATAAATGGCCAAATCAACATGCACACACACTTGTCAGAATCAAACTGGAAACGTTATGTGAATTCTTTTCTTTCAACAACAGTAAAGGACAATGTCAAGTGTCATTTGTGTGGTATAGTGGTTCGCTACAGTGGCAGATTTATATAAACACATGAAAAAAGTTCTCCCTACAGAGACATACTGCAAACAAAAATATTACAAAAACCCGTAAATTTATTTTCACTTTGATTTTTTTTGGGGGGTTTGACGTTTGCAGTTGTATTAGTATTAATAGTATTTGATTTTTTTTTATACTGTTAAAGGTTTTTAATTGTATTGTTTACTTAATCTGCCCTCTCTGACTTTAATTTAAAAATAGTGTGCAATGGAAGGTATGGTCAATGTGTTGACGTTGTTATTTTTGTATTTTAGTTATGTTGCTGCTTTATTGTTTAACTCTCTTGGCTTTGACTCTGAAACATTTGTTATATAAATATATCCATTTCTTTTTATATAGTTAAAGTTTGAATTCCAGTTATTTGACCAATTATAGTGTTTACGTAATGTAAAAATCCATTTTCAGGAGTATTTTCCATGAGTGCCAAAACATAAAAATCTGTTTTTCTTGTTTAATTTAAAAATGTATATATTTCAAAGGGTTTGGTGCCGCCCATTGGTAAGTATCAAGCCTCTGGGAATGATTTCAGTATAATAAATCAACCAAAACATGGCAGGAATGGCTTTGATCAGGTCTATGTCCACACATCCAGGAAACCCCCACTTCCTAATGGTGCTTTTTTTTTCTGGCAAAAAAAGTGTGCGAGTAGATGAGGTAAAGCAGTGTCTTGATAGTTGCAAAATATTGAACAAATAGTTAATATAGGCAGTTAACTCCTCAGTAGACCTGATTACCTTCAAAAAAAGAGTCCCATTGTCCTTGTCTGGTCAGAGAGAGATGATGTTTCATGTCTGGCATTGAATAATTTGATAAAAAATGGATCAGTTTAAGTGCCTAAAATCTTTGTATTGTGTTTATTGTAAATATAAAAAACTCAGAGGGAAGTTCAATTTTTAATGATCATGATATTTCCTGGCTAAAATTATCGGTATCGGATCTGTATCAACCGATACTACCATGTACTTTCTTGATTAGATCAACACCAAAACTCCCATTATTGCACACCCCTAAACCTTCAGTATATCGTTGTGGTGGAAGTCCGTCCCTGGAGCACTAAAGTGCGTGGCTTTTTTTTCCCACGGGCTGCAGGATTACACAAGTAAATCGTTGGAAAATGCAGAGGAAAGTAAGTCTAGACACAACTACAAAGCACGAGGCATACCTTAAAGCCCCATGCTTACCTAGCGCCAGGTGCATTCGATACCAAATGCATGCGACGCCAAATACCTGCGACGCCAGTGAGGATTGTCATTTTGCTGTTGGCGTCAGGTGTATTTAGGCACATTTTGGAAGAAAAGGGAATGGCGCCAGTGGGGCCAGTAGCGCCCTGTATCGAACATATTTGATATTTGTGGTGCTTGGTCGCTAAATTCATCAAGTGTGCGGGGTAGCTGGGAAACAGTGAGTTGACTCATGCGCTCTTTCTCAATATCATTATTATTATTATCATTATTATTGGGGCGGCAGTAGCTCAGGAGGTAGAGCGATCGTTTTAGGATTAAGGGATCCCAGTTCGAATCCCGGCTTGTCCGTGTTACATGCCGAAGTGTCCTTGGGTAAGACACTGAACCCCCAATACCCCCAATAAGCAGGTTAGCAGCCTTACATGGCTGCACAGATCATGGCCGCTATTGGGAAATGTGAAGCACAATGTAAAGCGCTTTGGGACGTCATTGACTTGAAAAGCGCTATATAAATGCAGATCATTTCATTTCATTTCATTATTGTAAAAAAAATAAAGGAAAAACTAACCTGTAAACTAACACTTAAAAACACAAAAAAAACATGACCTAAAATATTCATAAATCTCAAAATAAAAACACATTTTTATACTCAGCAAAGTTTAAGTCAAAAGCAGAGAATCCCTGAAAAAAGTGCATTTTGACCAATTGCAAGAGAAAAACCACGTCTCGAAGGGAACCAGCTATTGATTTGTAGGTAGCCTTCATCTACTGGAGCTGTTTCATTCGTCAACAACACAAATCGGTTGCCACTGCATTAACCGATTCGCCTTTTCGTTTGGCGCACAGGTAAATACTGTATTGGTAACGGCTATCTTACTACTTCATATGGTAGTTGCTATTTAGAACAGTGTTATCATCTGTAAATATGTGACGTAAACAACTTGGAGGAGAGAGAAACTCCACCCAGCTGAAAACAGCGTCAGGTAAGCAGGGGCTCTTTGGCGTTGGCATTCTGCAGCCAAAGGCGTTGATGCCAAATTCCCCACGCGGTTGGCGTCAGATGTGCACGAGCTTTAGACCTCAACTTAATAGGTACACGTCTACTTTGGTGCTTGGATCGAGGGATTTAGCACCTGTCAAGCTGTGTACAAAAGTGCTGACAGCTGTTCGCTCTGGACCGTTCCGAGCTGCGCTCGTGCAAAATGTTTTGCCGTCTTTCTTATCAATTCAGTAATTGTAGCCTTCACTCTATGCAGCCGCCGACCTCAACCACATCGCTCACGCTTGACGTTACTTAAAATTGGCATCCACGCAGGTGTCGACACTTTATTAGGGCTGATGGCTTTCTGATACGTGTTTTGGAGGAAAGAAAACTGAAACCTAAGGGATCCAAACTTTATACTACTTCAACATTATTGTTATTTTTTTAGCTTTTCCTTGACTGCATGACTGTTTCAGTTTAGTGGATAGTGTAATTGGGGCCTGTGCAATCCTTTGAGACATTTTGTGGTTAAGGCTACACAAAAAAAAGGTGACTTGACCCCACTTGATTCGTTTCACAACAATTTCATACTTAACTTCCCACTAGCAGATATTTGACTTGGGGCAGTGGGCACCCTGAACCGGTTGCCAGCCTGTCGCAGGGAACACAGAGACAAATAACTCACTTGCTTATTCACACCTATAGGGACAATTTGGACCAGTCATTTAACCTGACAAGCATATTTTGGGAACATGGGAGGAAACCGGAGTGCCCGTCGGAAACCCACGCAAGCACGGGGAGAACATACAAACACCGTGCAGGAAGGCTTGTAGCTGGATCTGAACCCATGACCTCAAAACACGCTAACCACTCATCTGCCGTGCCGCCCGTTAGCGAATACAATGTAAAAAAATAACGTGTTGAGAGACGCTCATTCAATAGTTAAGATACCTGCGTGTGTTAAATATAAAGACAAAAATAGCACCTTTCAGAAAATCCAATCCACCAAGAGTTTTATTAACCCCTTAACATTCTTGTAAAATGCGCCTAAAATTCCAATCCAAGATGTGCCCAAAGTAAATTGAATGCTCTCCTTTAACCATTTCGAGAACATAGACTGTTCTTTTGAAAAGTTAAACTCTGAAATTTTGTCCCAAACTAAAATAATCACTGCACGTGCTTCTCACATTAAATATTCTGAGATAGAGTACACATAAACAGTTTTTTTTTCTTGCCTGATTTTTTTTTTTCCAATCAAATGCCAACAAAACAGGGTAACATGGGCATCTTAGGTGGAAAACAAGTGACCAATAGATTGAAGCCTTCCCTGGTATCTTGTCAAATTTGACCCCTATCTGAAAAACTAAACATTGTATTTAACACATTTTTCATATGATAGGTCGAGGCATTTCCAAAAGTGACCATTTGGAGACAGCCAGTTTACTTCATTAAAACCTTTGCAACTGTGCATTTTACTTGGGCCATTTTTTTGACCTTTTGAAAGAGTTATACATTTCTTACTTCTCTTTCCAGAAGTGAAACAGTGATTGTGCATCTTTGCGTGTAATCATGTTGTGTAAAAATGAATCACCTATTGCTTTGCGCACGTTTAATTTAATCTCTGATTTTAATACGATAGGGACATCTTCATATTGATTTACTTAGACTGTCATTGGCTAACCAATGTGTCAATCCTCATTTGAATCAGTCACTATTGGCTAAAGTTAGACGGAGGTAAAAGCGGCGTTAGCATTTTTAGCAAAACAGGCCAGTATTGGCTAACGCGGGTTGTGGACCGTTAGACAAAGCCTTAAAATATGTCAATCAAAATATCACAGGCTAAAGGCCCAGAGAGAATTATTTTACTCGTCTGTTTATTTGTTAACGGGAATTATGGGGCTAAACTGACAGTTAGCAACAAGGAACGTACATCAATGCTGAAGTGCTTTTTTTTTTCCCCCGTCAGAATTATGACGTGTTTTAGAGTATTTTACATGGTTGGATTTACTAGGCTTTCACAAATGTAAGGAGGTCATGGTTACCTACTATCATCGAACATAATGTCGTAAGGGGACCTGATTGGTGAGTTACGCGGTCTTGATAGTTTTTTGGTTTCTTGTTTCAGACAGACTGTGACGAGTATAGTTTTAAATAGTCATCATACCGTGAATTCCAAGAATTTAGGCTTTTCAACGATATGTGGCATGACGTAAGGTTGCAAACTATCAGTTGTTATCACTTTTGACACCAAAGAAAACACGTTTAATTCAGTTGATTGGAAAATTGCGACATGTTGTGGCAGTGTTGATCAAGGTTTTATCTAAGCCTTCGTCAGTTCACTGATTGCAAAATATGTTGACGAGCAATATTCCGCTCCACTGAAGCAACACAATGTGTCGGGATGGATGCACCTCAGTCTTCAGTGATGTAGAATGTAGCAATATTGAAATGCGTTACAGCATATATAGTCATGATTGTATGAGTTCTTAATTCACTGTATAAACTTTTATTTTTTCATTCATGTTTCTCTTTTACTTATTTAGTCGTAATGTATACACTTCATGATCATTCATATGTTTGAGAGTAAATATGAACCCCAATGTGTAAAATTTGACCACTAGATGGCACTGTGTTGTTTGGTTCGAGCAAGGGCCAGTGATACACGGCAGAGCGTGGTGACAGGATGCAAGAAGAACATGGCCCTACCTATGAAGGGATTCCACAATAATAAAATTTCTTGACCCATAATTTATTTAATTAAAAATAACATTGGTGTGATAGTTCATGTATTTTTGCCCAGTATTTAAATCTGTGTTTTTTTACTGGATGTAAGTTTTTGGTACCACTAGAAGGCACTAAATAGTACACACTGTCCCTTTAAACATAGTGAACTGAATACATTAAGATGAGGTAGAGGAGTTGTGATTAAAATGAACAAAGTGTGACTCTTTATCTGGCCTCAAACTTCAGATTTGTCCATTTCTTTGGAGGACTAATTATATCATATGTAGAAATAACTATTAAAATAAATAAATACTGACACATATATGCCATATGAATTCTTAACACGTAATGACGTCACATAACACCTACATATATGACATAAATGCAATGTACTGTATTCTCATATTAATACATTTTATTTTAATTTATTCTGTCATGTATTTATTTTGGTATTTATTCCGTCTTTTATTTTGCCAGTAATGTTGCCATGCATTTTGTTTCTTCATTCTGGTATTTATTTTGTTATTTATGTTGGCAGGTATTTTGTCAAGTATTTTGTAAAGCATTGTGTAGTCTATTTCGTAATTTATTTTGTTTATCTTCTCAAAACTAGCTGACCTCAATTGACAAATGCTCTAATCAACCCCAATGCTGTTATTCCCTCATTCATAAGTGATCAACCAACTGGTTAAAAGCTTAGGCACCTGGGCTGCTTCCTCATTTGAATAACACTTTGTGATGACAAAACACGAAAAAAACACAATAAAAATGAACAACAAAAGGAAAAAATAAATACAGAAAAAAATCAATGACAAAATGCATATATAAATGAATAAATTGCATCTTTTAATTCATTTATTTAGGTGTCACATTTGACCCTAATCTGTCCTTTCAATTACATGTTAAAACAGTTTACTGGAACTGCTTCTTTTTCATTTTCGCAACCTTGCAAAGATTAGCCTAGTTCGATGCTGAGACTATAATTCATGCGTTGTTTACTATTCTCCGGTATTTCGAAGTCTAGCATCGAAAGCCTGCAGCTGGTACAAAATGTTGCAGATACACTTTTCACTAAAACCAAAAAGTTTGTTTAGATTACCATGATTTTGGCTAACCTGCACTGTCTCCCGGTCAGTTTAAGATTTGATTTTACAGTTTGTTGGTTTTATGCTAAATTATTTCGGGACTTGCCCCCTTATATGTATCTGATTTAACCACCCCCCTACCACACCCTGTTTAATGATGCAGTGATGTTAGTTAATCAGTGCAGCAGCCCGTAAGTTTGATCCATCCTACGTTAGTATGATTTAATTTGAAGATGAGATGGGGGTGTACTGACCCGTACCTCCATCTCCTTGAGCACAGGGTGGTCCTCAATGCCAGGGAACAACACTCTCATGGCATATGTCCGATAGTCCAGGAAGGGAATTCCGGCACCGTCAAGCTCTTGGGTCAACTCGTGAATATCTGTCTGGAGTTCAGCAAAGGCTTCGAGGAGAAAACAAAAGAAAATATTGACAATTGCAGCATACTTTTCACAGAAAATGAATTGAATTAAAGTTTAAAGTATACAAACGCAGCCTGAGCTTCAAATGTTTTTGTAGTCGTTTTGTTGCGGTATCTTGACACATGGCTGCATCAGCTGGATGAATTATACAGCCATCTGTGTTACTTTTTACAATACTTAAATATGGAAATGAGCGGTCTGCCTTTGTTCTTTCTAATGGGTAACTATTTATTCATGTCTGCTCATATGCTACATTACATGGTCAATGTTGTGACGTCTCCCTTTAATAATGGCCAGCTGATGATTGAGCTACATGGCCCCCATGTCCCCCATACTAAGTCTGCCTCTTTTATCTGCTTCTCCGCCCACACACACTTTTCCATTTCTTAAGGACAGCTGGGAGAGCAGAAGGTAGCATAGGCCTCTTTAGAATGTGGCTATGCTCTATGTGTTTTCCCATTGACTTGAATGTTTCCACTTTTGGAAAACAGAGAAAAGATCAACTTCAATAAGCATCTTTTAAATAGATATACAAGAAAGACAAGAAATAATCCGTCGCAACCAAAAAAGTAGATGATAACTTTGACAATGTTGTATGCACATAATTAACAGACTTTTGTTAAAGTAACCTATTCTGTAGTTTTGCAATTTGTGGGTTTTTTGGAAGTTAACCAATTTTGGCCGATTTTAAAATTGTGACGAGTTAGCATTTGTTATCAGTATATTGAATTCAATGTTTTAATGTCTGGCGATCTTAGTGATGATAAGCAGTTCACAATGAATGCATCTTTTAATTATATATTTTATTTAATGTTTATAAATCATGTTCATGCACTTCCTTTTGCCTAATAGGCTGGCTGTTCCTGTGGCATGCACTCCATATCAATATATTTTTTAATATACAAACACAATTACTCCTGAATGGAATCTTTAATTCAATTCACAGCAGAGTAAAATGAAATCTTCAATGCAATTTTCTATGGTTCAATTGATAGCAAATCTGCAATGCTTGCTGCTTTTACCTTCTTTACATTCCAGGGCCACTCTGGACTCCAAGTTGTCCATCTGTAGCTGAAGACGTTTCAGGGTTCGATCGGCATCTCTCGACTTTCTCTTATACGCGATCAGTACAGCGACAATAACCAATAGAAGCATCCCTCCGCCGCCTCCAATGCCGATGATGGCAGGAAGCGTCAGCAAACTATCAGAATAGATTTGAAGGGTACCCGGGGAATACTCAAACCCGCCGGCTCGGATCTGAAAAAACACAAAAAAACATTTTATAAGAATCAGAATGGACACAGTAGTATAAGAGACAGCTCTGTGTTATGCATTTCAAAGTTCAAAGCTTTCTTGTTCCAGCCGAACATTCAGGGTAATAAAAAAATATTTTCTTATTAGTGTACTTTGGGTTTGTCGTGGTATTTATTACAAAGAAAAAATAATGCATACATTTATCGCCTTGCACTACTTCATCTGACAGCAGCAGATGGTGATTTGTTGGTGGTCCAAGGAGATGGAAACTTGGTGGTCTAATGAAGAGAAGTTTCTCATCTCATCTCATCAGCTGCACCGCTTATCCTCAGTAGGGTCGCGGGGGTGCTGGAGCCCATCCCAGCAATCATCGGGCAGTGGGCAGGGGACACCCTGAACTGATTGCCGGCCAATTGCAGGGCACACGGGGGCAGACAACTCACTCGCTCAGTCACACCTAGGGACAATTTGGACCGGCCAATGCACCTGAAATGCATGTCTTTGGAATGTGGGAGGAAACCGGAGTGCCCGGAGGAAACCCACGCAAGCACGGGGAGAACATACAAACTCCGCACAGTTAGGCCGGGAGCTGGATTTGAACCCACGCAGGAGGTTCCCACGACCTCAGAACTGTGCCGCACACGCGCTAACCACAGCGCCGCCGTACTGCCGAAGAGAAGTTATTTGACCCAATTCCCACCTCAAGTATCGTGCAATTTTAATCTCTTCTGTAGTTAATATGGGGGCTTACATTTGACAAGCGCATGTTGTGAACTCTTTACCAAGAACATTTTTTTTCTGCCTGCAGGGATGCTTCAGGCTGCGGAAGATGACAATGTCAAAGATGATTTCAACAGCTATGTTCATGATTTCTGGTCCGGCAGCATTGAAGTGGACATTAAGGTGCACCCAAATACACCAAATTGCTCAGGAATTTATATATGAGCCTTATGTACAAAAAATAGAGAGAAATGCATAACCCTGTCATCTCATATTTGTGCAATTATTGATCAGAAAATATTTATCACAGACAACAATTGCATTACAAATGGGGCAACGGTAATCAAACCCGGATGGCGGGGGCAAGAGCGCCGAATCCTATAACCCAGACAACTACGGACATAGATGACGCAAGACGAGACAACAGGTATCAAATACAAGTGCTGGATAAAATATGAAACAGGAAGTGTATAAAATGTTCTTGGACTTTTTCTTGGATCCAACTAAGCATTTTAAGTGACAAACACAAAAAGGTATTGGGTTTTCTGTCCTCAACACACTATTTTTAGTCACGGTGCAAAGATGTTGATGTTATTTTTGGCCCCACACACGAGGATATTGTCAGTCATTAGACCGCTCCATGGTACAGAAAATGTTGGGAACCAATACAGTATTGTATCGCCGGATCATCAAGTCTTTACAAAGCTCATGAGATTGTTAACTGAATGAAGGGGAAATGTAAAGTAATTTATGCATCCTGAATTGAAACTAAAGCATTGTTTTTCAGATAGATAGATAGATAGATAGATACTTTATTCATCCCCGAAGGGAAACTCACATTTCAACAGCTATGTTCATGATTTCTGGTCCGGCAGCATTGAAGTGGACATTAAGGTGCACCCAAATACACCAAATTGCTCAGGAATTTATATATGAGCCTTATGTACAAAAAATAGAGAGAAATGCATAACCCTGTCATCTCATATTTGTGCAATTATTGATCAGAAAATATTTATCACAGACAACAATTGCATTACAAATGGGGCAACGGTAATCAAACCCGGATGGCGGGGGCAAGAGCGCCGAATCCTATAACCCAGACAACTACGGACATAGATGACGCAAGACGAGACAACAGGTATCAAATACAAGTGCTGGATAAAATATGAAACAGGAAGTGTATAAAATGTTCTTGGACTTTTTCTTGGATCCAACTAAGCATTTTAAGTGACAAACATTGTTGAAATGTGAGTTTCCCTTCGGGGATGAATAAAGTATCTATCTATCTATCTATCTATCTGAAAAACAATGCTTTAGTTTCAATTCAGGATGCATAAATTACTTTACATTTCCCCTTCATTCAGTTAACAATCTCATGAGCTTTGTAAAGACTTGATGATCCGGCGATACAATACTGTATTGGTTCCCAACATTTTCTGTACCATGGAGCGGTCTAATGACTGACAATATCCTCGTGTGTGGGGCCAAAAATAACATCAACATCTTTGCACCGTGACTAAAAATAGTGTGTTGAGGACAGAAAACCCAATACCTTTTTGTGTGTTGGCTGTACCGAGATAGTTTAATGAATAGGATCCATTGCTCGGACTATACTCTTAGGGATCATTTCTATAGTTTTTGACTATGTAGTCACATGGTTCTAAGATTAACTAATGGGATCATTTCTATAGTTATTGATCATTGATTTTTGCAATTCGGAGATGGAATAAGAGCTTGCTCTGTCCACTCCACGCACCGGCCCGGTATTGCAGTACCTCCGGGAATGGTGCATTCGCAATGATCGCAGCAAGGCTTTAGGGCTAGGACCTTAGCTTGGCCTTTTGGCTGAGAGTAAGTGTCCCGGTTCCTAGGCTTTGCAGCGTATTATGAACTGACCGATAACGGATAATGGATAATGAATAAAGAAGACAGAACAATAACCCTTCGATCCGATTAGAGAGCGACTTGCTTCCCGCGTCCAGCGAACACCAGATCGTGGGCGCAGCAATAGCGTCCTGTTTCTGTTTTGGTCCTGACATTTTTAATACATTTATGATTTCAAGGACATTGTTCTTTACTTGCTAAAAATATATTATAACCAAGTGTTACTTGAATTCAGTTAAAAATACATTCAAATTAAAAAGCCTGGTGCCTTAATATTGTAGACAACAAGGGCTTAGATGTTAGGTAAAGAACCCCATGGATTTGCTCAAGAGGGAAAATGTACAAACATTTCACATAAAGAATATTAATCCACGATAAAAAATAATCAAACAGAGTAATTAGCTACATTTAAATATCTCCCCAAGCAGCCTTGGCAATTAGGATAAGTGAAACACATGTATTTTTTTGGGTCTCAGTAAAGAGCCTGCATTTGCATTAGAACAGTTTATCTCAGTAAATAAAGAAACACACAGTGGGAATCCATCAAATCAAGGGATCCACGAGGGGGGTCTGATACCCGAACCAAATGAATAATGATGATATACTTTGAAGTTCGTGTAAGTCAACTTTTATGCCTAATTAGAAGAGGAGAATCAAAAATGAAAATGAATCTTCAATAAAGAAAACATGTGTCATACAAATCATATGCAGAGACAATTGCAACAGCTTTATGAGCATGCAGTTATCAAATAGTTTAAATGTTCTTAACGCAAACATGAAATTAGCATAAAAACAATCCATCCTTCCGCTTAATTGCAGTGGAAAAATTATGCAGGTTTCATTGATGATTGTTATTGCAGAGAGTTGTTTTTATTCCATAGTTAAATGCTACCTTTCTGACAGATTTTGACGTTATCAAACTAATGTGTTTTTAACAATTATAAAGACTGCTAGGGGGTTACAAGGGGTCTGTGTTTTAACAACAGTTTTTTGTATTAAACATTCTGTTCAGTAAATTGCAGCACAAAAGCATGTGATTTTTTGTTTTTTTGTTTTTTAAAAGCAAAGTGCAACTTTAATTTGAAAACAAATCTGGAAAACTATGTGGCATTGGAAACACATGAAATGATACATCCAAATATAAACTAAAAGTTAGTTGATTGGCATTTGGCTCTTTGAAGATGATTTTGGTCCATGGATTGGAGGGTCACAGTTACACAACAGCAATACATTAAAAACAAATGTAATAAGGACTTTTTCACAACTGAGCAAGAAACGGTTAATGGTATTTAAAACATTAAACCTTGGAAGGATTACGTACACTTTAGGATTAAAGGGACACCGTGTGTTATTTAGTGTCTCCTAGTGGTACAAAAAAAATTATAAAGGAAAAAAAAACATTAACTTGAACAATAAGCAAACAAACATATAGTTTTTCCCCAGTAACAGTATTGTCACACGCCGCTGCCCATTAATGCTGAGGTCTGGCTCATCTAAAGAGGGAAATGATGCTTTACACCATGCTTTGAGAGAGCAAACCCCTACCTACAAGAAAAATAAACAACAGCGCCGCCTGGCTGTAATTCCCCAAGAAAAACCCTGAGTTGCCTGCGTTTTTTTGCTCATGTTTTTGTCAAGCCCTGTGAATAACCGTTTTTGCCTGTGTTTTGATCCTGTATTATTTTCGGCCCGATCTGATTTTGACCACTTCCTCGTGGCGATCAATCTACTTCCGTGACCATCGAATGTGAGCTCATTCCTCTTCTCCCCAATAAACTGTGAGTAACGTCACGCGATTGGGTTCTCCTTCCTGTTTCCTGTCCTGGTTTGTGACACATGAAGCTCACCTAGAGAGAACTGACAGGATTGTCTGCCATCTGGCTGCTACGGGTATCCCCAAAAAACAAAAATCTTGTGAAAGATTGGGCAGAAAAATAAAAAGAAATCTGGTCTGATTTGGTCAGTAACATGCCACCCACCGCCATTTGGCCCCAACTAGCGATTTGAACTGGGCAGGGGTGTGTCCAATTATCACACACCTGTGCCCAATCATCCTGAAATCTATATAAGGACATTATCGTTTAGAAAACTGAGGTCATTTTGTCTGGTCATCCTCAGTTCCATTTTCATTATCACGCCAGGTTTGTTTGTTTTCTGGTTTCTTTGTTACTTTGTTTTTTTGATCCTCACATTTTTCATTTCAAGTTTTGGTCGTTGTTTCTGGTTTGAGCTTTGTGAAGTTTGTTTTTGTTTCTAGCTGTTCTTTTGGACATTTGTTAGTTGTTTAATACCCACTTCTTTGTTTGGTACTTAGGTCTTCATTTTGTAAATACCATTCTTTAAGAACCTCTGCCTGCAGTTTCTGCCTCCACAACCATCATCAGCCACAACCAAATAGTCTCTGCAGTTTATTTTCTTCCTTGTGCGGTTGCACAATACAATACAGCAACATCTAGTGGTCAAACATCACAGGGTTCTTTTAAGAAAACGGGTCAACATTCAATAATGAGAAGGGTCCATGTTAAATAGATAAACATGCAAACTTGACCTACAACATATTTTTCACAGGCTTCAGGGTTAATTGGGCTTAACCAGGTCAGTTTTGGATTTGCCAGTAAAACATTTTTTTAAATTTATTAACTCATTTATTGATTCTTTCTGTCTGTAACAAACTCAAGAAAATTATTAACTTTGAAAAGCAGTGACAGTAAAAATCAAACCAGGTTTTATAGGAACTTTCACATAAATGTGGGAAGCAAATGTTAAGCGTTAGTAAAAGAGGATATCGTTTTCATGTAGAAAATTTAGATGTGTAATGTGTGATAATTTGAGTAATGGTGTGCCACTACAAAAACTGCATATTAAAACTTGTCAGGTTTTTAATAGCTTTGTTCCAAGAAATAATTATAATCATAAAAATAACACTGCATTTTTACTTTTAAATCTCTAATACATCGCTTGGGACTTCCAAGTTCCAAGATGGCGGCGAACACTGGCGCACTGGCTAACGTCTCTCCAGCTAGTTTTTTTTTTTTAATTATTTCTTATAATACTATAATCATCTTTCTTACTTCCTCTGTTGGTTAGATGCGTGTCCAATAATTCTAATTTTGGTTTTGGTAGATTAGGGTTTAAAACATTGTGATTGAGACATTTGTAATAATAATAATAATAATAATAATAATAATAATAAAGAATGTTCCTTACAGTAATCAGATAAAATAATACAAACATCACAGAATGTGTTTCACGTCGGTAATGCAAATATTTGTGGTTTCATCAAGATTTACACAGAAAAATATAATTCAAAAAATTGACCCGATGGCAGAAGTTTGCTTCTTTCAAGAGGATTTTGACATATTTTCAGGCAGTGCAACAAAAAACAAAAGTTAAATCAAGAAAATGCATAGAAAAGTAAGCAAAATTGGACAAGCAGAAGGGAATATGATATCTTAGAAATAGACTTTAATTAAGTGTAATATATGTAATTAGGGTTAAACAAGATCTTTGTCTCCATAACTGCAAAAATAGAAGCTATTTTTTAAGAGTAAAGAACAAAACAGACTTTATGACAAGATTGTCATTTTTGCCAAATGACCCTCAAAAGTAAAACTAGACAAGAAGAGATGTGGAGATGGAATAATTTAGATGTGAGCAAACTAAACGTCTTCTCACATATCAAAGCCGTCTCGAAGGTCAGGTTGAACGTTTTATTGTTTTACTATTAACATCAGCCAACAACACTGAACAACATGGAACCAAACGAGTGCCGTGTGATCATGGCGGGCATCTCAGAAAAGTTGGTGACACATTTTCGAAGTGTGCTTCTATTTTTACTCTTGTGACAGACTGGAGGGCTGATGGAGGAACTAAGAAGCTGTAGGCCAAAACAACAAAGGAGTTTCTTTGAAAAAGTCGAGGGAGGCGCGCAGCTGCCAAGGCAAAGCTGAGCGTCAGAGGGGACACGCAAAGGCTGGCTGACGAGTGAGGCACACATCGCAGGCGGCTCACTTTATGCCCACAAAATCTGAGGTCTGGACAACCATTAGGGTCCCCATTTATGTAGGCCATGCTACATAGAGAACACCCGTTTCTCTCTCTGCAGTGTCAAAATGCAAGACCTGTATTCAACGGCATTTAAAGCCTAAAACACAGATTACCGTATTTTAATATATAATTATCACCTATCCAAAAACCATAAAAAGGCTTTCCATATAGTCAAACCTCACAATCCATTCATCCTTTTGAGCTCTAAAATAGAGTTGTGCTTTGCTTTCTTTAATTCCTGGGACACAACCTCAATAAACCAAGTGCCAATGTTCAAAGTACATCGGCCATAATAAATGTGGCCATTGTTCATTCCTACTCCATCAAGTGGTTTGATAATAAAATTATGTACCTCTATGGAACAAATAAACAGAGCATATTCGCAGATAAATAGTTGCTACTTTCACACAGCTGTACCACCAATGTTGTGTTTATATGCGCTTTAAATATATAAAATAGTGTATAAAATAGCAGCAGTATTACTAGTGTGTACTAGTGTGGCTTTGGAGCCTGCACGTGAACACAGTGTACCCAAAAATAAAGATACGTCAATGAAACTTAATTATTTTTCTATTGTAAGGCTCTTAATAATAACTTGGTCCACCATAAATTTAGTTCGTTGAGATTTTGTGAACTTACCACTATGTCTTTTTGGTGAGCTTTAGTTTTAACTGTCCTCTGTTATTCCGCTTCGTTTTTGACCATATGGTTTAATGCTGTGCTTGCTTGCTGGAGATCATAGAGATAGTGTTGTATCCAATCATTTTCATCTCGTCTTTGTTCAGTAACTGAAATGTATCCCAGGCTATATTTAGTGAATTTCTGTCTTGTTTTCGTTGGTACATGAATATTCACTCTGATTTTGTTCCAGCAGTGGCTATCTAATGCATTGATGAAAATGAGTAAAGGAAATAACGCAATCAAGGAAAACAAAATTGTATCATTTTGTTTCCATTAAGCGTGACATTTTGTGGTTTGATGTAACAGTGTTGTCACATGTAAGGCTTTTTAATAAGTTGTTCCACCTTGGAGTTGGCTGCCTGATGCCGTTGAGAGCTATCATGCTGAATTAAATGGATGTGCTGCCATCAGATTTGGAGGCATATTGGCTGTCGCTAGCAGCGAAAAAATGTCAAAAAGATATAGCGAGGCCATTGTGAGAGGACATTGGCTATAAGTTTAAAAAGAGGGCACGGCGGGAACAGAGAGTGGGTGTATTGGCACACGTATTCAGAAGTACGTCCAAATATATTCAAAATCGTCTGCCTGCGGTTGACCTTCTCCCCTGCAAGATGTGGCGATTTTCAAAGTCTGCTAGGGTCACAGTAAATCAGAGCTGCACGTCTGCAACCTGCTGACAGTTTGAAACAAGTGCGGCTCATGCCTGCTGTGGGTGGGCTGCTCTCACCAAGCTTTTTTGCGTTGACTTCTCTTACCAACGTGACCATTTTGACGTTGACATCAATCGCATGGTGGATGCTTAGGGAAAGAGTTTTATATTGTTTTTTGAAAAAAAAAAACACGCACAGTAATGTCTAAACACGGCTCTGTCATACTTCATCATCACGCCATGCATGTACTGTATTTTCCATCCGATTAGGCGCAACATATCAGAACATGCATAAAATTGACACTAAAGTAAAAGCTACCATGTGTATTGAATATCCGTTGGGCTATTTATATACATACAGTACAAATTAAAGCAATGATTAATCAATGGATAATTGCCACTGATCTGAATTGCAAGCAAAATTCTATGTAACAGGAGTCAAACCTGACCAATTTATTGATTTATTTATTAGATATTAATATCGCATTGTATTTTGCACAAATCAACATTCTCTTTTGATTCAGTTTTTCTTGTTGTCTATAGATCATACATTTCAATTTACTTGTTCAAAAAGACTACTTTGTTTCGGTTCATTTCACGTAGAGATGTCGGTTTTGTTTTCTGCCTCCAAGGCGAAAATACTATGTTCTAATGGATAAAAGTGTTGTATACATTCATTTATAGTGTAAGTCTATGGTTTTGGCAATCCATGTTATGAGTACATCTTAACACAGGATTGGCAGCAATAAAGCTCACTTTTGGAGCGTGAAGGGAACAAGGATGGTACTTTATTGAATTTTGTGAAAGACTTTTATTAATTGTCAAAAGTTAGATGCGGAAATAACGTCAACTTCGGAAATGACGTTCGTGCTTCGCCCTCGGATTATGCCCAAAAGCGTGTATATGGAGTTATTAGTTTGTCTCTAGGCATGTAAACAAATCATTCAGATTGTTCCAGGAATCCAATATTCCGTTTCCAATCGTATTCTTGTCCAAAAGAGTGTCCAATAGAATCCAAGATTCTATTAGACAAAACTCTGGCAGAGATTATAATCTATGTCCTTGTGATACAGACAGGTGGCAGTCAAGAACTTGTAAAAAACATTTGAACTGAAAATAGCGTGAATTATTCCACTGACGTGGTATAAAGTTTACCGTTGAATATAATTGAAACAAACAGAACAAAACTTCATTTTATTGCCTTTCCTACTGTTTAACATGGATTAAAAGTAATAAAATGTTGGAAAAAACAAGTTTCGCTGGGGGACTATGAAAAAAGCACCCTCAGCAGCAGAAACAACTGCTGATGTGTGCACTTTTGATGTGAGTATGTTCAATTGGAAGGCAAGAGGTGTTGTTTTGTATATTTTTTATTTTTTTGTGGCTTCAAAGGTGTGAAAGGTTATTCAATGGGACATGACAGACACTTCAGGCCTAAAGTGTCAAACTCAACTTTACCAAGGTCACCATAGCTCTGTACACATTTTTTTTTTTTTTTAGATTAAGCAATAAATTATATTGCCTTCCCAAAACCAAACTTTCAGTAAGCATACTTTATGCTCAGCAACAGGCAAGAGGGGATTTTTTTAATCAAACATGTTAATTAAGCATTACATATTTAACAGCCACCTTGGTGTGCAAGCTCAGTGAAGCATAACCTGGATCTGTCAGAGGAAATTGTTGTGGAGCGCCACAAGGGCTCATTCCCATAATTCAACAGCAAGGTTAGAGTGACATTATGTGCTCAGATTGTCAGATGGGAAAATTTCTGAATGCATAAACACGAATGAGGTCAGTTTGAACATACCTCACCCCGGCAGGTGTTACAGAGACAAACTGCGATTAAACGATAAAGGACATAAAGGTTCAAATGTTTGTTGCAGCATAGAGATTAGGCAAAAAGATTGTGATATGAGGCACATCTGAAATTGGGTCAAAACATGTGTAAAATGTCATTTTAAATCTGATAAAAGAGAGGAAGAAATGCACTCCTGTAACTGTAGGGTGTACACCAACTAGTATGGCTTTTTAAAAAATTATCTTCAAAATGAGAAAAAAAAACAATTAGGAATCTTTTTAGACTTATATCTCACTAGGATGAAAAAATATAAATATAATAATTATATGGTTACTAAATTATAGTTCACTTTAAATCACCATCATGTTCTTTGGCAGCCAAAGTCAAAACGTGTCTTAAAGTTGTCCAACTTGACACTGCACAAGCACACTGACGAGCACCTCAAATCTCCAACTACTTTGCCGGAACCGGTCAAATTACTGTTTGTACTTAGTTCTTCAACAAACATTAAAGACATGTGTTTCTTTGTTTCTTCATTTATTTTAAAATTGCAAAGTGATGGACTTCTTAGAACATTTTCATGCACTTCATGTACACAGTAAAAGATACAATAAACCCGTCTATTCAATTGCTGCCCACAGAAGAATCTAAGTAATAATGATTAAGTAAAATATCATCATTATCAATAATAGTGATAAAATAATAATACCATACTCTAAAGATGTAACGTAAAATGTAAAGTGGATAGAGACAGGAAATGGTTTTGTGTCTTTTTGGATTCCAGTATTCACCAGGTTTTTGACACCCAATAGTGCATCATTTATATAATCTTGAAGAGATAAGAGGCGTAAAGTGGCACTTACCGTGACTTTATGTTGTCCGGTGAGGTTGGGCCACTCGCAAAGTAACTGGCTCTCAGACAAGGTCAAGATGCAGGGTGTTTCCCCGATGAGCACTGTGTAGTTAAGTCGACTATTACCAGGGGCTGCCGGGATCAGGTTGCGACCCTAAGCAAAGCAAAATTTTAATTTATTTAGGAACAAGATCCAGGTTTTCATAGTCAACGTGCTTATTATAATCATCTTGAAAGTTTAAGGCATGCTCCCTCAGTAGGTCCATTTAGTATTTTTAACTATTAAGACAAAGATGTGTAAATAAGCATTTTCTATGATGATAATGAACACGTATTATATATTAGGGCTTTATTTTCCACACCACCTTTATTCGTCGCTTCATGTTTTTGTTTCTGATCTAAACTTTCCTTAGTGATAAAAGGTGGGAATAAGCTGTGTGAGACAAAAGCACAAACTGGGGGAAGATAAATACAAAACAACAGGAGAATTGAAAGTAAAGAAACTCTAGGAAAGTATGGGAAACTAGTTTATTCAAGTAATACGTAGGACTTGAGAGAAGTGAGTTGATAGCTTGCGTGTCTCCTGTTGCTTGAGTTTCACCAAGCAGAAGCGCTCTTCTTTCTAATCCTATTGTCTCTGCTGGAGTCCATAAAACACTCCAAAACCTTGTCAACATCCTGCATTCTATATTTCAAGAATTCATCCACGCACACACAGCAGAATATACAACTGTTGTATTTACAATGACACAATTTAACATTTTTATTTCTCTCATTTATCCTAAATATATAGGAAATAAATCCAAACCCCAAAATATATTTAATAGTTTTCTGACCTTAAGTATCAGTGGAGATGTTGGTTTGAGCTCCATGATCCCAGTTGAGCTTAGCGGTTCGAAAACTGGGTCGGGATAGTAGCTGAAAGTCTCATTGACCACCACCAGGGAGTTCACGTTGTCCATGTAAAACCCAATCTCATCTGGACCGGTTCCGCTTTCGGAAAATCCTAGCTCAGAGTCAGCCACAGATGGAGCAAGGCAGACCATAACTGAGTTGTTGTACACTGTGCAATTCTGCAAAGGACAAAACCAGATGACGTGAGGAATTAGTAGAATGATCCCAACATTGCTTAATGTGGGTCTATTAATAAGTCAGTTTTTCTTTTTCTAACCCCTTCCCCGACCCAGCGCTTCACTATAATCAACGCATCTACGACCAGAGAAAAATGTCTGTGTTGCCAGGTAGTATGAATTGGTGTGATATGGAAAGAATGATTTATTAAAATAACACAACAATTACACTAGGACAACTACATATTCCCTCTTTATTTTGTTAATCTATTCCCACTTTCATTCCAAGTGTTGTGTTTCTTAAATTCCCTTCTTTTAGAATAGTATAAAACTAATTTCCTGAGTACTTGCGTGTATGTTTTGATTACAATATCACAAACCTCTAAAATAGTAAACTATTATACTTACATTGTTTTGTAGCCAAACTGAAGATTAAACAATAAACAACAAGGTTTTTTATCTGTTTTCCTCATAAAAACGATCTAATAACTAACGTGGTGCTCCTGAAAGGCAAATCAATTGTAGTAGAAATATTCAAACCTTTTCCTCAGATTAATGTGTCAATCTTTTATTAATTCAATTACTTGTTTCAATTTACTGCAGAAATAATGAGTTCTGATCCCTTTAAGCTGGTCAAATTGAAAGCTGCATGCTTCCAAAATGATCTGCAGCTAGTTGATGCCCCTTTGAGGGAGTCCGGTACCAAAACAAAAAAAACATCTTTCAGTTTGGAACGGATCTGAATCAATCCAGCCAACGTGTTGGCACACTTTGTCTTTGACTCTGATGTGTTTTACACATCTGTCCAATTGTATTCAATGAAAGAAACTAGTTGCTTCAGTTTGAAAGAAACGTTGGTCCGTATATTTGTTAACTTGTTTAGTTAAAATTGTTGGTCATTGAACCAAGGTGTTCAAGAACTGACTCCTGAAGAACACAATGTCATGGCAGTTTGATCACTTTTAAAACTTAAATGGACAGTGTGTCATATTTGTGCCACAAATGACTGATTTGAAAACTAGTTGAAAATACCTGGACTATCATACCAAGGATGATTTGGGAAAAAAAACATAGGTCAGGAAATTTAGATTTTATTTACATAATGGAATCCTTACTTAAGGTCGCTGCAATGTTTGTCTGGTGCCTTGCTGCAACACTGTACTCCGCGGCACTGTTTTTTTTTTTCGCATTAGACGACACAGTGCCACCTAGTGGTCAAATATTACACACTGGGCCTTTAAGGACGGCATTACTTGATGTTAGACCTTTACTTACGGAGTGTCTCATTTAGTTCAAATAAAATGTCCAACATGTTTAGCCGTATATAATGATCAAGGAAAACATCTGTGATGATGTATAAAAAAAAATCAAGAAGTAAACATGACTTTGCATTGTAATTGTACTGTATTGCATAGTAATTCATAGCATTCCATATAACTTGCACTACTGATGCTTATTTATGATCAATAAGAATGATCATTATTTACTATGATGAGGTTGTTTGCTTCTAATCTCCATAAATTTGTACTTCCAGTGTATTTGTACTTCCAAATAAGACTTACATGAAAAGACTCTGCCTGTCCATACTTGGCCCTTATCTTTGGTTCCTTTATTGTTGCGAGGTTTGTCCCACTCACTGTTAGTAAAGTTCCACCACTGCAGAGAAGAAAACGTAAAAGTCCATCAGAAATAATGTTTCAATTTGCAATTGCACCAATAACATAAATAGAATATATTAAATTAAAATAATGGCATAGTTACCCTCTTATCCATAATACCCAATACCATTATTTCAGTTATCGTATACCTCTAAGTCTGACTTTTGACTTTCTGAGTTTTATGGACAAATTATTTTTTCATTGCTCTATGGGCATCTATTCCAGATATCATGTGCCCATAAATAATCTGTACATGTTACCCCTTATTTTGAAGTTCAAATACATGCAACACGAGCAGAGTAATTTGAATAAATTGTAGCAAATGTGTTCGAACAGGAATAACTATTCTGTGGGTAAATGTTATCAGTAGCAAGGATCCACCTAAGACAAAAGAAAAACTGGGGACCTATAAAGTCATTCACTGTGTATAATCTGGGATTAGTCTGACTGAGATCAGAATTTGGATCTTTGGACCAAACTGAACAAATCGTTTACAGTGCCAAACGAATAATCCGAACTATAAAAATGTAAATAGTGTTGTTTATGCATTTATTTTGACATTAAACGAATTATGATTTCATTTTTTCACTTATCAAAATCAATGAAACATCATGCTTGTTGCTCAAAAAGTGTGCTCCATTGCTGTGTCTGGTCTGTTTACAAGTTGTGATTGTACTTGGTTTGCCAAAAGCATGAACATATATGTGGATGGACACAAATGTGTTGCACACTGTATATGGATGGATACACCCAAGCCATTTTAAAAGGAAAATGTCTTGGAGAAATCAACCAATACAAATGAATCTTTATAGCAAGTAAGCCTGAGTTTGTTCACTTTTTTCGTTATTAACTGTCCCTGTACTACAAGTCCACATGTCTTAGGGCACAAAATAATCCCGGATGAGGGACATTTATTAATCGAATGGGTATATATGCATGGATAATCTGAAAAATAAAGGACTAACTCAACCATTTCAATGAGACCACTTGTGTCGAACTAATATTTTGATTGGCTTTTTTGTGCGTTGTATTGGTTTTCATTACCAAAATATCAGCATTAGTCCGATTTCAATGAGACTTTTCCCTGCATGTAAATATAGTCAATGTAGCTCTTGTTGTCTCTCAAGGTTTGTGTCAGTTTTTTTTTGATTTTTTTTTAAATCTTATTTTCCTTAATAGAATTGCACATTTTAAATGGAGCCCTGCTTTCGATTTTGCTTTCTCACACAAGATTGTTTACGTCCATTCTAATTTTATGTTTACTATGCCACTTTCGTGTTTTGGATCTTTTTTCTTTCTTTTTTGGTCTTCTGCAACATTTGGTGTTGATCAAAGTTTGTACTATTTTTGTCTTCTGCAATGACTGAATGTCTTGGTCGATTTGATTTCCGCATGCTGAACTAATTGCTACTGCAGCGAGTACAGAAATGATACTGTATTATCATCCTTTTTGATGCATACCAGCTTTAGTATATTTAAATGTACCCTACAACATTTCCATTTGCATTGCAGGCGAGTAAAAATGATGGATAGCGTCCCACTATTGATTGAGTTTGCTAAATGATCTACTCCCGCATTGTCGTTTGCCCTGGCTGTAATTTATCCGCTTTACAAACTATACACTCATTTACATCCATCACTAATGCCTCTAGACTCAATTATAATTGATAATGCAGTCAGCTGGTCCATTGGCACTGTCACTATGGATGACTCGATCAAATTTAAGCCGTGAGTGAAAAATGCAGAGTTTGCGTTTCCTTCAAGTGTGCAAAGTAAATGAAGACATTCTAATGAGAGACACGACTGTATGTAATTGCTCTCACTAATTCAGGTACCAAAAAGAAATAATTGTGATTAAATAAACAAAAAAGACATTATGTAACTTCCATCAATACCTCCATCTCGCTTATGGATCCCTGATGATCACTTTACAGTGACTCATGTTAAGTGCTATGTCTTCGTCTGACTTTTACAACGGAGCTACCCTGACTCTCCCTTTTAACCGCCTTCCATCACTTATTATCGCTTGAGTTAAAGTGCCAATTCTCTGCTGGCATGCAAAGACAGACAATGAGACGGAGATGATCAAATGCGATTTCACGTCTAATCGTCTCGTCATACTTTCTGTTTGAGCTGAGGTGTGACGGTGACATTGTCAGGAACATGAAAGTGCTGTGTAATTGTCTCCAGTCTCATAAATTAGTTTTTGGGTTACCCTGTAAGTTTCATCTACCCCTTTTATTAATAACATGTTCAGTTTATTGTAAATCTGTGAATGTGTGTATCTCTTTTGTAAAACAAGCAGGAGTTAAATAATAATTATTTTATTATTATATATTGTATTTATATATATTACCCAATTAGAATGGTAGGTATATCAATGCAGAGACAAAATCCTGCTGCAAATGTGTCACCTTTTAGTAAAGCTCTACAATGTTCTTTTTAATCCAGTACGGCTCTGAAAGCCCTATGTGAAGTTTACGCATTGAATATGTCCTAGTCAAAGTAAAACTTTGACATCTATGACTGTCATAGTCTATTTGTTAAAATCCCCAATAGACTCCAAAGAGAAATATAGTTATACATTTTTCATAGAAAAATAATAATCTGTCATTTAATGTAAATAATTTACTAATACACCCATTGGCTTTCGGTATCTGAGCCCTTATGGTAATGCTTAACTCATTTTTAATATGGAAATCTTTATTCATTGATCAGTGTATATGCACAGCTACAAAACTACAAAAAGCTTTGTGAATGTTCCGGCGCCGTCGCGAATGGCAGCCACTCCAGCAGCTCCCGTGTTATTTTCGCTACTTTTGTGATTTATTGTTTTGTTTCTTTGCTTATATCTTCAGTGTTTTGCCTTGCAAAACTTGCAGCACTTTGGATTACTTTCTATCCTGTGGATATGGGTTATAACGCACAAAAATGCGTTTATTCGAGGAATCAACTCCTCGACCTGAGAATTCTCGAGCCGGCGTGGTTCCCCTTTTACCTGACGAGGTGAGGCCACCCTACCAAGGGTGCAGAGCCGGTGCTAAGGTAAAGGCTAAGCGGCTAGCGGCGAAGTGGCGATATAAGCCCTCGGTACCGTCCATAATCATGGGGAATGTCAACTCCCTACCAAATAAGATCGACGAACTGGCTGCGCTTGTGAAAGACATCAAAGCGTACAGGGAGTGCAGCTTGCTTTGCTTTACGGAAACGTGGCTCACGTCTAACATCCCGGATGCTAACGTCGCGCTAACCGGCTTCTGCGCTGTTCGGGCACACAGAGACTCAAAAGCCAGTGGGAAGCGCAGAGGAGGGGGACTCGCTATCTACGTGAACACGAGGTGGTGTAAGCAGGCTCTAAGAAACTGCTTTGGACGTACGGACTGGGATGTCCTGCTAGGGTCCAGCAGTGGGGACATTGAGGAGATGACAAACTGCACTACTGACTACATTAACTTCTGTATGGACAATGTTGTTCCTATAAAAACTGTACGCTGCTATGCCAACAACAAGCCCTGGATCACGAGCAACATCAAATGCCTTCTGAACCAAAAAAAGAGGGCCTTTAAAGATGGTGATCAGCAGGAGCTAAAACGAGTACAAAGGGAGCTCAGAGTCCAGCTCCGGGAAGGAAAGGAGCAGTACAGGAGGAAGTTGGAGAAAAAGCTGCAGAACAACAGCATGAAGGAGGTGTGGGAAGGGATGAAAACGATTACTGGTTGCAGCACCAAGCAGGGTGTGGTTGTGGATGTAGATGTGGGGCGAGTCAACCAGTTGAACAACTTTTTCAACAGGTTTGACCAGTCCGCCTGATCCTCACCCCTAAGTACTGCAGCTGCCCCCCCCCCTCTCTGGACATCCCCCCACTCAAGATAACTGCAGCCCAGGTGTGCGGAGAGCTGAGGAGGCTGCGAACCAGCAAGGCAGCTGGTCCAGATGGAGCATCCCCCGACTGCTGAAGGCCTGTGCGTTTGAGCTGGGAGACCCTCTACAGCGCATCTTTAACCTGAGCCTTGAACAGAGGGAGGGTCCCTCAGCTGTGAAAAACATCCTGCATCATCCCAGTCCCAAAGAAATCAAGACCTGAGGAACTCAACGACTTCAGCCCGGTCGCCCTGACATCACATGTGATGAAAACCATGGAGCGGTTGCTGCTGCACCACCTGAGGCTACAGGTCCGTCACGTCATCGACCCTCTGCAGTTTGCTTACCAGAGAAGGTGGGAGTGGAGGATGCTATAACCTACATGTTACACCGATCCCTCTCTCACCTGGATAGGGCTAAGGGGGCTGTGAGGATTACATTTTTGGACTTCTCCAGTGCCTTCAATACCATACAGCCTCTGCTACTGGGTAGGAAACTGAAAGAGATGGGTGTTACCTCTCACCTTGTAGAATGGATTACGGACTACCTGACAGGCAGACCCCAGTATGTGAAACAGGGGGGCTGTACATCGGACACTGTGGTTAGCAGCACAGGATCTCCGCAGGGGACCGTGCTCTCTCCGTTCCTATTCACTCTGTATACATCGGACTTTCAGTACAACTCTGAGTCCTGCCATGTGCAAAAGTTTGCTGATGACACTGCGATCGTGGGATGTATCAGAAGAAATTGATTCAGGACTTTGCACAATGGAGCGACGCAAACCACCTGCACCTGAACACCACCAAGACCAGGAAGATGGTGGTGGACTTCACGAGAACAAGAACTCACCCGGTTCCTGTAACCATCAAAGGAGAATGTGTAGAATTTGTCCAGACCTACAAATACCTGGGTGTGCAGCTGGACAACAAACTGGACTGGACTGCCAACACAGAAGTTCTATGTAGGAAAGGCCAAAGCCGACTTTACTTCCTCAGAAGGCTGGCCTCCTTCAACATCTGCAAAAAGCTGCTGAAAATATTCAGACAGTTGTGGCAAGCGCCCTCTTCTATGTGGCAGCATGTTGGGGAGGCAGCGTAATAAGAGAAGGATGCCTCTCGTCTCAATAAACTGGCGAGGAAAGCGAGCTCTGCTGTGGGCACAGAGCTGGACAGCCTGACAACAGTAGCTGAGAGACGGGCACTGGAAAAGCTGCGGTCAATCATGGACAATCCATCGCATCCACTACACAGCTTTATCTCCAGACAGAAGAACAGTTTCAGCGACAGACTGCTGTCACTGTCTTGTACTACGGACAGACTGAAGAGATCTTTTCTTCCTCATGCCATGAGGCTCTTTAACTCTAACCGGCAGAGTAAAGGCCCACATTCAACCACACCCCCCTACATTGCATATTACCGTATTTTTTATTGCAATATGTATTCTGTGTAGCACTATCTAGACACTCTATATAACACGCTACAGTGGGCATTTGCACGTCACATTGGGTATTTGTATATTGTATTATTTTTGCTTTATTATTGTATTGTTCTCAGCTCAGGGATGCTGCTGGAAATGTGAATTTCCCTGCGGGGATGAATAAAGTATCTATCTATCTATCTATCTATCTATCTATCTATCTATCTATCTATCTATCTATCTATCTATCTATCTATCTATCTATCTATCTATCTATCTATCTATCTATCTATCTATCTATCTATCTATCTATCTAAAAGCTGTGCATTAAGAAGTAGCTGAGGAATATAACAGAGTTAAAAAATAGATTATTTTAAACCAACCTTTCAATTAACACCAAATGTCAAACATGAACACACATTACACTGATCTCTCCTGGTGTTAAAACCGTCTGTAAAAAAGTTTGTCCTGCCATTTTCTTTCAGCCAGTATACATTTTCAGCTGGAATTAAGGTTTGCATTTACCTATTTGTCAAGCTACTTGGTCAATACTTAAGTAGAGGAAATTAGTTTTATTCAGCTCTAAAATGGTAAGAGACTGAATAAACGGACATGATTCTTAGTGAGTTAACTTATTTTGTGGCTGTTCACTGCTTCCAGGTCACAACGTAAAAAAACAAAAACCTTATTCTTCGAGCAAAATACACTTAAACGACTTATGCATCCTCAATGCTACATTATGGCAATTTTGTCAGGAAATAAAAACCACTTTGCAGTTGGCTAGTCTGCTTTTGTTTTGCAAGAAATACAGAGCATTGGAAAGCCTAAAAATGTGTTTTGCTCCGAAACTTTCAAGTCAAACTATATTACATCTATGTTATCCCAAACATTATTATGACGAATGCACTCTTCACACAGTCTTTTCTACTTTAAACACTAGATAAATAGATAAATAAATAAATAAAATAGTTCAGTGCGGCAAAAGTTTACCTGGCAATGCTCCAGTCGGGTTCAATCCTCAGCACGGTGGGATCTTCGGTATAATTAAACCTGACCTCGGGGTTTCTAAGCTCAGCATCATCTATGTCCACCAAAACAGGTGTACTTCCTGGAACCAGGCCAGCTGGCGTTATGCAAACAATCTCATGCGCATTCCTCCTGGATGGGTAGACAATATTTGTTACGATTCAGGTACACACTTAAGTCCAAAAATCGTTATTCAGTGACATGCAAATCATGCAAAATATACCTTTCATGACTTAAGCAAAATCTAAATTTCCATAATTTACCAAATTGTAACTGTCAATGAATGTTAATTTTAGCACAGAGGAGTAAGAAAAAAACATCACAGATTATTTGTCAGTCGTACATGCTCAGCTAGATTTGAGTATAAAAGAATTAAACTTCAAGAAGTTTTGAAAATGTATGAACATATTTAGCTAAAATGTACCAAATGAACACATAGTAGGACATGTCTTTTCTATTACAGGTGCAGACTCAATTGCTGTAGCCTGACATAATGATGCACACAGCTAGTGTGTGTGTGTGAGTACATATACAGAGCATGTACTGAGAATGCCTAATAACCATAAACCACTATATGTATTGTCTCTATTAGTGCAGTTCTGCCAAGATGTGTAATTAAATATACATGCTGGGCCTTGGATAGTCAATTTCGCAGTATAGACATGTTTCAGTGGTTCTCAGTCCCGTTTTACCTGAGTTGCCAATGTGGAATATGTATTCCATTGTAATGTTGTTATATACTTGCCCCAATTGCCGTTTAACACTAGGGTGATATACTATATAATGTCCTGGTTGGCTTGTTACCTTAGCAACCCATTTTAAAAGCGTACATCAGCAACCTTGATAAAATGCGACAAACACAGTGGTGCAGTTCAGCTACGACAGATAAAGATTGAGATGCAGTGAAGTGGAATCAACTGGATTTACTGTGATGAACTGCGACAGAGATGGCTGCAGAAACATCAAAGCTAACACAGTAGTTGCTTTAACACAGATTAGCAGCAAGGGGCTAATCCCTAACGTTTGACATGCATGCCTCTGTTGTGATAGCCGGGAATGTTTTTCTTTGCTTGAGATTATGGAGGAACCAACCCAAGTTCAGGTAAAGTGCCGCTATGTGCTATGGTATACATGTGTGCATGTGTGACATACAACATTCACAATGACAACAAACACATCGCATCTTTCATGGCGATGACACAGTCATTTTGCCCTTCTCATACATGAACTACTTATAGAGATTATGTTTTCTTCAGTGGCATTCTTTTCAGGTCACCAATTGTTAAAAGCAGTTCCATTAGTACCTAAAAGGAAGGACGTTAAATAGTTCAGTAAGAAAATATTATTACTTTTTAAAATGGCAAGGTTGTGGTCCAATGCTGACAGAAACATGGCTGCCGGCATTGAGATAGCTTCCCTCTATAGTGACTCGCGTGCCCCCAGAAATCGGACCCTGAGAAGGCTGGATTCCACTGAAAAAGGGTGTCTGCACAAGACATGAAAAAAAACAATTATTGTGCAGTCCTAAAATTATATAATATTAAAGAAATGCACAAACCATTGTCTGAAGAGATGTTGTTTTATGTTATTTCATTTTCATACAAACTAGGAACATCTCCGTTTGAATTTGCTCAATTCTGGTTCCTCTAGGCCAGGGGTGTCAAACTCGTGGGCCACGTGGTAAAAAAACAGTGGTGGGACTAGTAAACTAACTAAAAAGTGTGCCTTAGTTGTAGGGCTGAGAATCTTTCGGAAGCTCAGAATTAAGTAAAGATTCAGGACTGTGAGATTTGATTATAAAACGATTATAAAGTTTGTTTTTTCACTTAAATTTGTTATTCCATCAACTCAATCTCTTGAAGTTTGTTTTAACTGTGCTTTTGTTTAAAAAAACAGTTACAATAATTTCCACTACAGTTTAATTAACCTGGGCAAACCCATGCTGACAAAAAAGTGAAAAAACACTAATTTACATGCTCGATTTAATCATTTAAAAGTCTTCCTGCTTTTTATTTAGGTTTTTATGAAAATCTTCACCTGAATATTAAATTTTATGTAGCTTATAGACATTTTTGCAAAGACACCCAACTGCTTTTATTTTCCAATTTCATATTTCTGTATTGCCTTAAACCCACCTGTGACTTTTATTTTAGGTAAAATAAAATGGGATTAGGTTTCATCAATGTTCTCTTGTTGATTAATAGTAGCGACAGTGGGTAAATTGCAGTGCTGCCTGGCTTTGACGGAATTCAGTGGACATATTTAAAACTGCAGATCATTGTGGCACATTTTTCTATAGAGCTTCTCTCGGCATTGTCTCGCTGGCTACATAAAATGATGCGGCGGGGCACATTGCGTCCACATGTCATGAGTTTGGACCCAATTTCAGCGCAAATAGGAAACAATTGATAAAATCCGATGTTGTTTTGGTTTGGTATCAAACCAATATGCCAATATAATTTTCAGATCTGGACATCTCTTGTACTTCCACAAGAAGTCAAAATTGATTTATCAGGGTAAGGATACACAACTATGTCATTGTGTCTAGAACGTTCCCAAATTAAAGAGAAAACATAAGCCAACATTATTAGAAATGGTTTGAATGGATCCAATTCTACCCTAATATTATTTATTTACTCAATAACACATTCAGATGCCAAACTCGTATTTTCCATTAAGGCAAGGTGGCAGTATTGAACTGTGAATAAGCTTAATTTCTTCAGTAACTGTTTTGAGGTCCTTACCACAAACGTGAATGGCCGAGGGGAAAGGGCCCTGTAGTCATTAACGCAGTTTCTCACACATACTTCCACCTGAGCCTCTTGTACTCTGTATCCTGTTGCATCATTCAGAAGACACACTATTCTGTTTGGGAGGGATAAAGAGCAAAAAATCACACTCAAAAAGAAAGTTAAACTGGGAACATATGAAAGTGATACATTTGAATATGTTAAAAGAGTCCAGGGTTTTAAGTTGATTTCAAAGCATCTCAATCCTTATTTATTCTAGGCACAGGGATTTGACAACTCCTATATGGCTTTATCATATCACAAATACTTTATTTTTTCATTTCTTAATGACCAATAATAAGGATCATATTCACAAACAAGCTAAATACACCACTGGTATATTTGTATAACCTCCTTCTAGAAAAAAAAGGTTACTACAAGACATCAGTGCCTTCTTTAAGTCTACGCCAGGGGTCGGGAACCTATGGCTCGCGAGCCATATATGGCTCTTTCTATGAGTATCTGTGGCTCAGAGACAAATTTGATTGCATGCAAAATTTCTCCATCTTGTTCAAAACCGGGAACATCTATCCTATTCAGGTACACGTAAAGCCAAATCAAAGCTAAATAAGGAAACACTTCGCAGTATATATAGGGCACGTTTTTCACTACAATTTACAGTCAAGGTGTCACACAAAAAAAGGGGAAGAATCCTTTATTTAAAAGTTCACTATATAATCTGTGTTCAGTGTTCAGATACTTTATGATGAATCCACAGAACTGTAAATACGCCAAAACACCGGAAGAGAACTTAGTCATTTGATTGGGTGAGTGGGAGGGATGGGTGGAGCTATGCAAAAAGTACAAGCATTCCCTCCCATCTCTCGCCAAAGGGGGGCACATAAGGCTCCCTATTCTCAGAATGTTGTGACGTTTTTACAAAATAAATGCTTGCATCTGGTTTTGAAACCAATATGTATGAAAAAAAGGTCAAAAGGAGTTTAACCGATCTTGAGTAATTGCAAGAAAGAGACAATATTTTTTGCTTTTATGGCTCTTTGAGTCAAAAAGGTTCCCGACCCCTGGTCTACGCAATCTAAAATTAATACTTAACCAAAAACTGCTGCTGCTCCAAAACACTTACAAAAATAAATGCACTATCAATGTATACGCATGTTTGTGAAAAGAAACTGTGCAACTAAAAACGTCGATTTAACTGAAGTGTTTGTTCTATCTAAATTGAAACGCTATCTGCTATCTCCATGCATCTTTTCTCAACTAGCTGTACCAGCGATGAACGGTTTGATTTGCCTGCACTGAATTCCTCAACCGTGCCAGACCCCGCAGAGGGGTAAATGTCAGGATAAAGGGATGGGTAAGTAAGGGGAAGCACATATGTACGGAGTAATGGAGAGGAACAACAGATGGAATCTCATTATCGTCACGCTCAAATATCTGATGTATAGTATGGAGAGTATCTCGTTCTTATCATCCCATAAGCTGATGTGAATTAAATATAAATTTGAATTTTTACATGATCTCGGTTTTACTTGTCCCCAAAAACAAATTTCATAACCATTCCTTTTAGATCATCATAATCTAAAATCACAATTGCTAAGAGGTTTAAAACATCAGCCAGAATGGTTGTGTATTGGCAATTTTAAGTCGCCCAGTGATTGCAGCTCTGTTTTATAGACACATTTGTCTTCTTCCACATCATTATTAAATGCATTGACTCATGACCGATTCTAAATTAAGCCTAGTCAAGGGTATCTTAGTAATTGTACTTGAAAACACACCTATCCTCCAACATACCTCTCTGCACTCAGGTACTCTGTCTCGATGGGGACGCAGGGAACCTTGCCTAACCTGACTCCCATCTGGATGTCTCTGAAGTGTAGACCCAGGTTTTCGCCGAGGATGGTCACCATGGTCCCCCCTTGGCGGGGTCCAGTATCCGGAAATAACTGCACAAATAGATTCAGTTTTCAATTCACTCTACGTATGACCTACTTTGAAAATTTCACCCTCATCTTTTTGTTTGGTGTCAAAAAAATAGTTCAACTTTGTCTCCAATGATGCATGTGAGCTGACCTTTGAAGGATGCATCACGTTTATATACCAATGGCCACACACATTAAAAACACTGCATACAGACCTATCGGTGCACACTAAGCGCATGTGGTATAGTTTGAAATGCCTGCAAATCCAAGACGTGTTAAAAAAACTGTCAAAGTCAAATAGAGAAAAGGACCAACAAGTGGATGACATAGAAAAGCCAACCAAAAGCTGAGTGACGGTTCAGATCTTTAGTGAAAGCTATAACGAAAGGACACAAGTCGGCAGCGCCACTTGCAAACACTCTGTGATTTATCACGGCAGATTATGATGCGTAACGGGGACAGGTGTGGCGTGACAAAACAAATACAGTGACGGATGGATGCTAGTTATCACTAACACATACACACACCACATGCTTAGACAAGACATGCCTCATCCTTAACAAGCACTGCAGAGTAATTATGTAGAATCTGCCCATTGCCCTGCTTTCCAGCACTTGGCTGAACAGGAGCAGCACTAAGGTGCTAATTCTGGCTCAAATAAATGGTAGTATATGTATAACTCTAAATGGAATGCATTTAGATACAGAACAATTCAAGTTTAAAAGCAAATTAAGACCTTTGTATTCAAACAATGTTTGTATTCATACCTTTATCTGACTCAAAATGATTATTCCCAAGTAACAAGACAGACACTTTTGTATACTACTTTGAGAAAAATCCAGTTGTAAGATTTTTATGCTGCATTAAACTAATAATAAAACTGGTATGCTGATTGCAGTATAACAAGCAATTTTTCACGCAGTTTTATCCACTTTCTTTAGGAATAGGGCACTTCAGCTTCTCATTATTGTATTTGTGGAAACAATTGTGCAATGTTTGATTTTCTCCAAACAGAGAGCCCAAAGCCTAAATCCTTGTTCGGTGTTTGGATAATTTAAGTTTTGTACTCCACACCCAAAAGTTTGTTCAAAACAGCAGTCATAAGTGATTAAAAATATCATTTCCTAATACTGTCATTCAAAGACCTGTCAGTAGTTTACCCGTTGTACTTCTTTTTCAAATTTATTGACAAATTTAGATCTTTATAAAATCTTGTAATTTAGCAGGTTACAGTTGAAGGTTAGTTGGGTTGTGTCATATGACATCACTGCAAAGTATGAAGATTCTATCAAAGACTTAATATTAATAATAATAACTAACAAAGACAACTATAAATTCATTAGAATCGAATAGAAATAGTACAATGTAGTACAATATACAAAAGTATTGACAATGACTCCCGTTCCTTGCTATTATGAGGGCAAAACACGTGTATTGGAAAATTATCAACAGTACACAATGACAGTAGTACCTCTAGAAAAATGTTTTCCTATAAGAACAATTTGAATTATTTCAATAAAATGTTTACTGTTCTCCTGGCTTTAGAGACCTGACCTTGACTCCAATGATACAAAAAGAGCAGTGTTGCCTTTTTGATGGAAGACTTCTACAGCCGTTCAATTAATTTCATTTGAGACTTGATTTGAGGGTAAAACATTTGAAATATAATAAAGTAGTGACAAACCTCCTGTTTTGCTCCTGCTAAATACTGTATAGCTGTACTTGGAGAAATTACATCGACGCCAACGGGCTCCCATTAAGGGCTTTGTACATACAAAATATACTTTGAAGCTACTTTAACTCAAGATTTCAATTAGACTCGAGAGAAAGCTTTGACTGTGCCAGGTGTACCTGAAACATACATTTCCGTTTTTATTTTTAATATTTTTGCACCGCTTACAATTTTAAAAAATTCAAAACTGAAAAAAAAGGAAAAAAGATAAACAAGGGAGATACAGTGGAACCTCGGTTTTCAAACGCCTCTCAGTTCGAACAAATCAGAGTCCAACCAAAAATTTCGAGAAATTCTTGCTTCGCTGTTCGGTCTAAAAATCGGAGTTCGAACGCCGGTAATGCGTGAGTGCGTACGCTAGGATGCGATGCTGAGCGGCGTAGCGGTGTAGATCGCTCTTTTCGTGACCAACCGTTATCGTGTACGGACGTGCTTCGTTTTGCTTTGGCTTTTAATATAGGTGTACGAAGTGTTTTAGGCCCTAATTATACCTTCGAAGAAAGTCAGTGCAAGCAGCAAAGTTGCTAAAGGTGAAAAAAGAAAAGTAGTGCGTACAACTATTGCTGATCTTGCCTGCGCCTTCTGCTGACCACCACAAAGGTAAGAAATCCTATTCATAATTATTTTCTTTATCCTTTTTTTTATTTTTACACGTTCATGTTAGCGTAATCTTTCGTACGGAATATTATGATAACGCGAACATACGATTAGCCTGGGTTAGCTTTAAGTTTACGTTAAACATTCAGTAAACATTCAGGGTGTTGGAACTGAGCCCAACATTGAGGGTGTTGGAACGGAGCCCCGTTTCCAATGAACCGCTTACCCGGGTGCTAAATGACTTGTAAACGACCTGATTTTTTTTTATTTTTACACGTTCATGTTAGCGTAATCTTTCGTACGGAAGATTACGATAACACGGATGTACGATTAGCCTGGGTTAGCTTTATGTTTGCGTTAAACATTCAAGGTAAACTTTCAGGGTGTTGGAACGGATTAAAAGAATTTACATTATTTTTAATGGGAAAAATGATTTCGGTGATCGAACAAATCGGTTTTCAAACAGGGTTCTGGAACGGATTATGGTCGAGAACCGAGGTTCCACTGTACATCTTTATCACATGACAGCATTTGCAATAAATCTGTATTTTAAAAAAAATAATAAATTGCATGTAATTTTTGTATTCATCTATCTTTGTGTATTTAATTCCATTCATCCATCCATCCATTATCTGCACCGCTTATCCTCAGTAGGGTCGCGCGGGTGGCGGACCCCATCTCAGCTGTCCTCGGGCTGTCACAGACCAGAACGGATACAGGACTCATTGCGTACATTTCTCAGTTTTTATTTGAAAAGAGAGGGAGAGTAAGGCTTGCTTGCTTGATCCGAGGACTGACAGAAAACAGGGGCGAGCGAGGCGGGAGTTGCACTTCCGTGTCGGACGAAGACAGGCCTGGAATAGTAAGTCGTTTGGCCGGGGCTGGAGATCAAAGGCGTTGTCTAATTCGTAATCAGGGTCGTAGGCAGGAGGCAGGCAGGTAACGAGGCAAAACGGGTCAGGTAACAGGAGGCAGGCAGAACGGGCATAATCAGGTCCAGAAACAGGTCGATAACGAAGATGAAAAAGGTTTAGCAGAAACGGAGTCGGATGGGAATGCTCACTGAGTGAATACAACAGTTCGCAACGATCTGACAATCACTGAGAGGAAGCCAGGGGTTTAAAAAGGGAGTGTCCACCAGTCAGCTGTCCGGGCTGTTGGCGCCAATCAAGCCGCCGTAGGCGCTCCAAATTGGCAATCACGACACGGGCAGTGGGCGGGGGACACCCTGAAATGGTTGCCGGCCAGTCACAGGGCACACAGAGTTAAACAACTCACTCGCTTATTCACACCTAGGGACAATTTGGCCCGGGCAGTTAACCTGACATGCATGTGTTTGGAATGTGGGAGCAAACCGTGCCCGGAGGAAACCCACACAAGCACAGGGAGAACATACAAATTCCACACCGGAAAGTTTGATCCCATGATCTCAAAACTGTGTCTGTGTCAGCTGCCAAGAATATTTGTTTATTATTTATTATTTTTGTATATCTATTTATTAGTAGATCAAAGAACAAATACATTTGGATTTGGATTATAGGTCAGTCTAAGAAAGAAAAGACGACCAAGGATTGTCTAAAGAAGGCATACACAAGGCGCCCTAGTAACAATCAAAGGTGCTGCTGTGGAGAAGGTGAACAGTCTCAAGCTCCTGGGTGTGCATATCACAAATGACCTGTCCTGAAATCATAACATCTCATCCCTGGCCAACCAAGCCAACGTCTATCCTTTCTCCGCAATCTCAGGAGAGCAAGTGCCCTAACCCCCATCATGCTCTTATTCTACAGAGCCACCATCAGGGGCATTTTGACCAGCTGCATCGCCGTGTGGCAGGGCACTTTCACTGTGGGCTGCCAAAAGACTCTGCAGAGCATCATTAGCACAGCAGAAAAGTCCCCCTTACCCCCTCTTGGACATTTACAGTACAACTTCCGCCTCACCTGGAAACATTTTATTTATATCTGTACATTAAAGGAAACTGTGTGGGTCAGATGTATCGACATTTCGTTCTGTATACACGTGTACTAGAATGACAATAAATTATATCTGAATCTGAATCTGAAAGCCACAAGAAATGCAGCTGACCCCAACCACTCATCTCACAGCCTCTTCAACCGGAAAAGATTGCAGATTCTTAGAGACAGAACCAGCAGGCTCAAGGACAGCTTTTTTTCATCAGGCTGTCAGTACTCTGAACTCTTTCCTTGCTCTACCCCTTCCACCCTTTTGCCTTCAGCCAAATCAACGCAGAACTGCTATATCGAGAGTGTATGCTTTCCAAATTTTTGAAATTCTAAAAATTAAATATTTCAAAATAACGGCATGCCAGCTGAGTGGTTAGCGTGTCCGTGTCACAGTTCTGAGATTATGGGTTCAAATCCAGCTACCTTCCTTCCTGTGCAGAGTTTGCATGTTCTCCCTATGTCTGTGTGAGTTCCCTGTGGGCATGCCGGTTTCCTCCCACATTCCAAAAACATGCATGGCAGGTGAATTAGTGACTCCAAAATAGTCCCTTGGTATGAATGTGCGGTCTCTGTGTGCCCTGCGACTGGCTGGCAACCAGCTTGAGTGTCCCCTGCCCACTGCCCAAAGATAGCTTGGACGGGTGCCCCCGCGACCATGGTGACGATAAGCTATGCAGATAATAGATCAATATTTAATTTTCATTTGCAAACCTTATCTTTTTGCCTTGCTGTGGTTATTTTGATTTTGTCATATTTTTTGCACGCGAGGAAGATGAAGTCATTTCATCAGTGCTGCATATTTTGTACATAAAGCATATATGACAACACATTTGAAGTTGATGTAAGTTAAATAACATGTATGGAAAGGAAGCAAACTAAACTTGAAAACCAGCCCATGAACTAGGCCCATTATAATAATGCTGAGTGAGGCGATGGGGGTGAACGAATTATTTTATAAAAGAGTTAATCCTCAACAGCCCTCTTATATTCCTCTTGCGCAGTGGACAACAGTCCAATTGACAAGCCATCCTGGGAAATAATTTTATTTTATTCTAGCCACATTTAACTTAATTCCAATTTAGCTCTTCTATGTTATTGCATTTTTTTTATTGTACTTTTATTATGAGCTTACGATTTAGGCCAGTCTCCAAGCACCACCTTGTAAATATGTTTGCCTATATATGCTGACACTGTTTTTATCATATTCTTCTGTTTTTAATCCTTATTACATGTATTTCAATTGAGTCCAAGTCTAATATTGTTTTTCACTACATTGTTATCAATGGCAGTAAAGACAATTCTAATTATATTGTAACACAGGTCAGTGCGCCGATCAGCTGGCTTGTGTACTAACAGACATTTTCAACACCTCGCTAGACCAAGCCAAAGTACCATCATGCTTCAAATTTGCCAACATCATCCCAGTGCCAAAGAAACCCCAGATCTTATCATTCAACGATTACCGGCCCGTTGCACTGACTCCTATCATAATGAAGTGCTTTGAGAGACTGGTTAAAGAGTACATCACCTCCAGTCTCCCCTCCTCATTCGACCCCTTTCAGTTTGCCTACAGGACAAACCGCTCCACCAGGGATGCCATCTCCTCTGCGCTTCACCTGAGCCTGACACATCTAGAGGAGAAGAACACCCATGTGCGGATGCTGTTCCTGGACTTCAGTTCAGCATTCAACACCATCATCCCACAACACCTGGTAGACAAAATGAGACTCCTGGGTTTCAACACCCCCCTGCGGAACTGGCTGCTGGACTTCCTCTGTGACAGACCCCAATCAGTGCGGATAGGTCAGAACAGTTCAGATGTCATCTACCTCAGCACGGGCTCCCCCCAAGGCTGCGTCCTAAGCCCCTTGCTGTTCACCTTGATGACACACGACTGCGTCCCTAGGTCCGCCACAAACCACATCGTGAAGTATGCTGACGACACAACAGTGGTGGGCCTCATCAGGGATGACAACGACCTAGCCTACAGAGAGGAGGTGGAGCAGTTGGTGGGCTGGTGCAGGGACAACAGCCTGGTCCTGAATGTTGACAAAACTAAAGAGATCATTGTCGACTTTAGGAAAAACCAGCCCAACCATGCCCCACTTTGCATCAACAACAAGGCTGTGGAGGTTGTCAGCAGTATCAAGTTCCTGGGGGTGCACATTACAAACAAACTCACCTGGTCCGTGAACACTGCATCACTGGTTAAGAGGGCACAGCAGCGCCTGTACTTCCTGCGGAGGATGAGGAGAGCCCACCTGCCCCCACCCTCCCTCATCACATTCTACAGGGGCACCATAGAGAGTATCCTGACCAGCTGTATCTCTGTGTGGTGTGGAGGCTGCAGCGCTACCGACTGGGGTAGTGTGAGGAGGGTAACGAGGACAGCAGAGAAAATAATCGGGACTACACTTCCCTCAATTCAGGACATTGGCCAGAAGCGCTGCCTATCCCATGCTAAGAACATTACCGGGGACCCCTCTCACCCCCATCATGGACTGTTCACTCTGCTAGCCTCTGGGAAGAGGTTCTGCAGTGTGCGGTGCAGGACCACCAGGCTCCGCAATAGTCTAGTCCCCCTGGCCATTAGACTGTTAAATGGTCAATCTAACATATAGTTAACTTAAATCTAAACGGCTGCTAATCTGACTTTTTGCACTACTGGCAGTTTTTTTATAGCTTGCCACTCATTGCACATTGCTCTCTGCACTATGGTAATTACAGCGTTATTGTTACAGTGTTAATGTTACTGTGTACCTGACTTGTTAACCTGACTGCCCATTTTGCACATCTGGTTAGCTACTCTTCTTGCACTATCGGCACTATGGTAAAATACTATACGTAGCCAATTACAATACAACTTTATTTATATCTGTACATTCAAGGAAACTGTGGGGGTCAGATGCATCGACATTTCGTTCTGTATACACGTGTACTAGAATGACAATAAAGTAGATCTGAATCTGAATCTGAATCTGAATCAAAGTGATCAGCAGGCAAACGTTTTCAGCCCCACCCTAGTTATATGAGTAATACGGTAAGAAATTGTAGAAAACCTCTAAGAGATCTTTGAAAATCTCTCTGAGAAAATCCCAAACAAATCAGTCTTTCCTTGCAGTGGCAGTTTGACGTAACACTGAGTAATGACACAGCTTTGCTGCCAAGGTTAAACCCAAGGAGCCAACTTGTACTTGTTTTAATAGCAAGACATTAAAACAGAGCTGCTTTTCATTTGCTGTGAAGGACACCAGGAAGCCTTTTTTTTAACCTCAGGGGCTTCACCAAAGAGAGCTGACGCAACAGCCTATCAACGTTGCCCAACCTTAGATCTCGGAAGGTAAATACGCAGCCGTCAAAAGGTGATGATGAGATTAAGATGTCAAGCGGAATAAGTCCACATTGAGATCAAACAAGGTGAATTGATTTCAATTGAATTGAATGTACTGCTATATTACAGAGATCTCGTGATTTAGTCAAATGACGTGTGATGTCTTTGTCTCTCTTTAAGGATTGCATGCACAGTGGTACTTCTTCGCACGATTTGTTCCAGGATCGTGCTCTTACCTCCAATTGCTGATGTAACGAGCAATTTTTCTCAATATGAAATAATTAAAAAAATACAACCAAAACTGCAAAGTTGAGCCTGAATAGCTATGAAACACATTTCCCTGATCACTAAAATAAATTCAAATAGTAATAAGACCCAACAAATACAGTAATGACATAAAAAAAAGATGATGTAAACGACACAAAATGTTAGATTATTATGAGGACTTGCAAGAAAGCAGTCATCAGTTGCTAATGTAAGGCAAGTGTGGGAGTAGGGGGAGGAGTTACGTAGCATGAGAGACGGTTGGTGATACTTTAGCACTTAACCTACCCTTAAAATACAAGTTGCTGTAACTTTAAATAAGGATACACACAAAAATGATACAGAATACTGTTTTAATGCTTTTTTCTTTTATTTAAAGGTGGGGTGCATTGGTTGAGGTGTCTCTCATCTCATTTCATTAGCTGCACCGCTTATCCTCAGTAGGGTCGCGGGGGTGCTGGAGCCCATCCCAACAATCATCGGGCAGTGGGCAGGGGATACGCTGAACTGGTTGCCAGCCAATCGCAGGGCACACAGGGACAGACAACTCGCTTGGGACAATTTGGACCGGCCAATCCACCTGAAAATGCATGTCTTTGGAATGTGGGAGGAAACCGGAGAGCCTTGAGGAAACTCACGCAAGTACGGGGAGAACATACAAACTTCGCACAGTAAGTCCGGTAGCTGCATTTGAACACAGGAGGTTCCCAAGACCTTACAACTGTGAGGCACACGCGCTAACCACTGCTCTGCCGTGCTGCCCTGTTTGAGGTGTCGCTAAATCTTAAATGACCACGGGGGCACTGGCACTCCCCTGTGGCAAATCTCCTTGCATACAATGTTTCACAATTATTTCTATTTCTATTACTGTAATAGATCGTTGGACTAAAGAGAAAATTTAAACGGTTCCATTAAAAAGAGAAGCTGTGCTTTTAATATAACCCTTGATTTGAGTGAAAAGCAAGTAGTTGTCCAAAACACCCATAAGGTGACAGCAACTTCATACAATGGATTGTCTCTCAGGCATTTGCATATCAGCAACGGTCCTATCACAGACAAGAAATGACACGGGAGGAGGCAAAGCAATGCAAATCGATCAATTTATGAGTTAATGTCTTGAAATTTCCTTTTCAGTAACTCTTGGCTAGGGTCACAAAAAGCCACAAAAAAGGAGATGCAATACAATAATGACAAGGTGCGCAAAAATAAACAAGTGGTGCAGAATCAGGAGCCTGATGATGGGAAGGGTATGCAAGAACTGGAACGAGGTGCTGGTGCTGAACAGCCTCTAGTGGTAGCCTCTGGGTCTGATTGTAGCTTGGATCTACCCTCGTACGTACAGCAAGACTTTTGTTTCAAATGAAACTTATATAACACGATTATTTGGTTTTGAGGAGCTCATATGAAGATTCACCACTGTATTTGTTTTATTTTACCTTTGTGATCCTGGGATGGGTGCAGCGGCTGTTTCCTGATGCAGCATGCATCCAACCTCCCCCGTCAACCAACTGCAGCGGGAGGTGGGAATTGCTGCCAATAGTGCATTCCTGTCGGAGAGAGCACTTCTTGTCCTGGACGCACCACCCACACTCGAAGCGAGGGTCCGCCTTCAGACACATGCCACAGCTATCCCGCAGTGCCCTGCATTTGTACAGGTGGGCTGCAGAGTAAAACATAATGAAGAAAAAACTCAAAAATCAAAGATTTAGTCCCTTTTAAGAGTCTTTTGCTGCATTGGTTTTCAAGCTTTTTTCTCGAAATGTATCCATTGTAAGAAAAATAATTCGGCCAACACTCCCGAAAATATGTTTTAAAGTCCTCATTATCTATATACATTTATTTGATATCAATATTTGAACAATTTGACATTATTTAGGTCGATCGTCTTAATATTTGAAAGGTAAAAAATATGGGGAAAAGCTTAATTATTAATACAAGTTCATCAAGTTCTTAATACATTTTACTTATTTAGAACATTCGATAATAATTATTTAATTTTAGATTTTATCTTAATAGAATAAGAAAATGCTTATCAAAATGAGCAACTTGTCTCTATAAGAGAATTGTGGTCATTTAAGTCTTACTTGTCTTCTTTTACTAGAAAAAATGTGAAAACATACGAAAATAAGAGACAAAATACTACAAACAAAAAAAACCTTAATTTTCTGGCATTTATTTGTTTCTACAGAACATATTAAATAATCAAAGGAGCAAAAACTACTTCCAAAAGTATATTTTTTGAAATGTAGAGAAAAAAATAATATCACAGTCATTAAAACAAACAATTAGTATAGTAAAAAATGAATAGTGTTCTCAAAAGACATTAATTATATGTACAATAATTCTAATTTTCTGACCCTAGGATACTATTTAATGAATAATTAAGCATTATTTTAAATTTAATATTATCTTTTTAACATGATTCTATATCTCATATTATGTACCTTCTGGAGTGCCCTTGCATACTACCAATGATACTACTTATTCATCCCATTTTATAGAAAATGATTACTTTTTCAGATTGTTTATGGTGAGATTTACTTTAAATATTTTTTTTTTAAAAAGGAGTTTTCCCCAAAAATTGAAAATTCAGCAGATCAAGGGTACTTCTGACATTAGCTAGCAATAGTCTGATTTCAAAATGGTACTGTATTAAGTCGGGGACTGGATATCATTATGCCTAAATTGCAACAAGATGATCTTCGTGTCATTGATAGAAATGTAGGCGGATAATCAAATGAGCTGTGATTGATCCACTTAATTGGAAACCTAATTGGATTCTTAATCAAACTGATTTGTCATGCCCATCATCAATTCAGCTTGTAGTGAGGAAATGTGTCACCATGAGACATTTCCACTTGCTGTTACATCAGGGGTTAAGAACCTTTTTGACTCAAAAAGCCATAATCACGAACCATTTGAGAGAGCCATACCATATATTTTAAGACAAAATACAGCAGAACTGCCAAACCCGCTCTATAGACAAAAGCTAATTTTTCAGCGCATTTTATTTCTCTGTGGGACATTTGATATAATTTATAAAATCATAATGCCAGCGCCTGTGTCCCATATCAGCAAAAATACCACTTTAAAACTTGTCTCCCTCTCATAGTTACTTGAGAACATTTAGGCTCAATATGACTTCCATTTGTTAAATAATGGTTTCAAAACAAGGTGCAAGCATTTGATTTGTAAATGTCTCAAAAAATAAATAACTGCAAACAAAAAGTTAATGGATTACCCTTTAGCGAATTGGGTGTGTTGGAAAAGGGAGCGTGCCGTGTTGCATTGCCTCACCCTGTAAAGTTCACCCAATCAAATTGGTCTTTGTGCCTGGCTAGCGTTTGTTGGTAATTATAGTTTGTTGTGTGGGTTTTTATCATGAAGAGTCTCAACAGTGAACAAACATTATTTAATAAGCTTCCATATAAGGATTATTTAGCAATGTACAGCTAAATATAAGGGGTATTTTCGTGTGACACATTGGCTGTAAACTGTAGGTAAAACTGTGCCCTTCATATACAGAACCAAACTATAGTCAGGATCAGAGTAGCTTTGTCAATGCACGCATTAAACTTGTCAGTGGTTTCCAGATTTGGAATGCTAAGGAAGAATTAGCAAAGTTTGCATTTTATAACTGAGCCATATGTATCCATGAAAAGAGCCATATATGGCAGGTGAGTCATAGGTTCCCGTTTCCTGAGTTACATGATTAAGGTATTGGTTGATGCAGGGCTGGTTTGAACTAGAGATACGCCCCAAAAAAATCTAGCCCGACCCAACCGGGCTCATAGGTATTAAAGCCTGTTCAAGCCCGAGCCAGACCAATTAACTTGATCTGAGTGACCAAGCCCGATGCAAACCCGAAATGTTTTTTTTTTATTTCTAAATTTGTGAGGTCATGCTAAGAAGTGGGGGGATTTTGGCTGACCGACCCGAGTTTCGGTCTGGGCACGGGTATAAGGTCATACCTATCATTTGAACCTATGGTAGAGTGAAGTTGATAATTTTTGGTCCACAGATATTTTTGAACAACTCAGTTCCAGAACTTAATTGAAAAGGGCATTTACAGTTTTCACCTCCGCAAGCCTACTCCGTAATACCTAATTAAATACATGTTTTTATTTGCAATCACACCAAAAGCACCGCGATAAGGAGAGCAAAATATATTATAAAAGCAAATTCAAAAGATAATGAATTTGAATTCCCAAGGTTCATCCTTTACATGTTGTTTTCAGGTGCAATTGTTAACTCACTGGAGTGGAAAAAGTCATTAAAGTTAAAAAAAAAAGAATACAACTAACCTTTAACACTAGAGAGGAGGTAGCTGATTAAACAACTGAATGTCATTTTAGTGTGTGTGTGTGCTTGCTACTTTGGATTAGCAAACAACAAATTATGGAGAGGAAGTGGCACCCACACATGAAAGCAGCAGGCACTGTTAAATTGAACATTTTGTGGCATTTAAAACAAAAGAAAAAAGGCAGAACGTCATCTTTCTTTTCTCTTCCTCAGCATCCAAACACAGCACAAGACTTCAAAGTGAGCTCCTTCCCAATCCTTCTGACTCAGCCTCGGCCTTGGCACGCACTAATCTGATTAGCCGTGGTTTATCTTAAAAGTAGCATAACGCTAATTAATCTGAAGCAAATGAATGATTTAATTAACATTTTCCACTTCACACTAGGGCAAAGCTGGGCAAGAGCCAAAATGATCCTCCTCAACCCAGTAATACGGTCAAATGTGACACAGAAGAAAAAAGGATCAATTGGGAGCTGCGACAGATTAATGGACGATGGGTGGAAAGGAAAAGGACAAAATAATGCAAATATTTCTGTGGATAAGGACAGTTAGTAAATGCAGATTTTTAAAGAAGTCTGACATCACTTTGAAAATAAACCCCAAATAATTACAACGTATACAGCTAACAGGCATGAGAAAGAACATTGATTTTAAGTAAGAGCTCATCTTTTTTCAGGCGATATTGTGGAAAATGTGTACGTCGTCACTACTTGGAATCAAATGAACACACGGATGAAAAAACACGGTACTCTTAACAGGTCCTACATCAAAATTGAAAAACTCCTAAAACGGAATGGAATTTTTAACAGATATACATAAGTATATATTGTACTAACTTTATTGGTGACAAATTTTTGTATTGCCATTAAAGTAATCGATTGTAGCAACCTTTGTTTAATTTATTCATTAACTTTGTTTCTGTATTTATTTGTTATTCGAGAACAAACCCAGTTAACAGACTCAATTACTTTATTTAACAATAAAAAGTACTGTTCTTTATGGAGGTTTTTTTAACAAATACCTTATTTACTGTCAAATTATGCTTTGAAATAAATAATTTATGTTTCATTGCACAACTGTACGAATTAAGGACCCAGTCGCCTTCGCTTTATGTGATACTTTGCCGCCATGATGTGGATTTTGTGAATAACTGCATTCTGGTACGGCTCTACAGAAACCAGATATTTTTTTATCAAACATTTTTGAAAAAGTGCCAGTGAGCCACTAGGGAGCAACAAAGACCCGCTTGGAATCCTGAGCTAGTTGGAGAGTTCCAACCTGTCAGTGACAGAAAACATTTCTCTCTGTCTAGCCAATCAGACTGCAGAACAAAGCCACGATGAAAATCCATAAGGTAGCGAAGCCGCAAATGGTAAACCGCGATACAGCAAGGGATTACTGTAGGGGTATGCTTAACTCAAGTTCATAATATTGGGAGTTTTTTCGCCATGGAAATATTCTTGATGGGAAATCATTAATTTGAAAACATAGCTCATGTTGTAAAAAAAGGAAAATGTTTGGTCAATTATCAAGTAATATGACTGAGGCCAATAATTGTTGAAGGCCAAAACCAGGTTTTGGAAAAAAAAAGAACAGAATATATACTTTGGAGAGTATGTGTTCAACAAAATAGGGCATGCAAAAGAATTAGGTTACGACCTACAAGCACTTGCAAGGGATCTGCAAAACGAACCACGTCTGACTCGTTTTGGAAGTGGGTCAGACAGAAAACCTAATATTTAAATGGGCACTTTGTCATCTGAAAATAGAAAATGAAAAGTGACTGAAAGGGGGAAAAGTGATGGAAAGAAACCACATAAATCTTTGTAAATGTGAATCAGTGTGCAAATTTTAAGCAAATATCAGTGTGACACACTTGAGAGCTAGACTTTTGTTATCTTGTGTAATGGGACGTCGGAATTCATTAGCCTCCCCAGCTCAATATATTACACTCGAGAAAGAATTCAGAATGCGTAATTGTTTCCCACTCAATGCGCAAAGAATCATTAAAATTATAAATGTCATCCTTCGGTGTCACTTTGGGATTTTCTTTATCAGCTCTTCCATCCTCATCTTTGCCGCCTGCCGCTGCTCAGCGTATTTATCAAATCATCGTCGTACGCGCAGGTCGTTTGTTGTACTGCTCACACGGTTTCTTCACTTATATAATTCTAACTCACAAGCTATCCAAGAACGGCACGGGGGCTGGGTTTTTAGCGCTCAGCGGTGCGGAGGTTCCAGCTACTGCAGCTCTTAAGCAATCTCTACTACCGTAAAATTCGGACTTAAATCAGCGACTTTTTTCCCAAGCTTTCAAACCTTTCTAACCCTAACCCTAATCTGCGCCCGAGCAGTAAAGGTAGGAGTGAGACACTTGGAATACATGTGTTGAGGAAGACTCAAGTTTAAAGTGCTTTGTGCATGAAAAAAACTAGCATGGACAAACCCTCATTGTGGAAAGGGTGTCGATCGAAAGGGGAGCACTAACTACCATGTTGGGAATCATTTTACAAGTTTATTTGTAAATGAAAATAATGTGGCGAAACAAACTGATTACAAGAACCAACATCTAATGAGGAGGAATGTTTAAGGCGGAATACTATTTATGTGTCGGTATTATCGGAGTAAATATTTTACACTGTTGGATTCTATGGATTGTCGTTGATGTAGTGAAGCCATTGTGCAGACATTCAAAGAAGTTAAAGACGGCTCGGCAAAAAAATGAGCGAAACAATTGATGGGTCACTTTGAGTCGCCGTAGTTTGATATCTTCCTTGTGCTTTTTAGTATTCGTTTTCGGTTCATCTATACAATACAGTGACATCTAGGGTTCAAACATTACACAGTGTCCCTTTAAACCAGTGGTTCCCAAAGTGCGTGGTACCTTCCCCCTTGGGGCAGTGGAAAGGTCTGTGGGGGGGCGGTGAGGAAGAAGGGGGCGCTAGGGGGGCGGCAGTCCGAAGTCTGAAGTTTGAACGTTTGTTTGACGATTTGTACACAACAAGTTAGGGCTGCAAAATCAAACAAAATCAAATTGACATCGCGATGTGACCCAGAGCAGTTGTGAAATCGAAAAGCACTGCCGTTTTTCAAGGTTTTGTATTGAGTGATGGAGTTTTGGCCAACCAAAATGGTGACTGATCGAGTTTCAAACGCGCCGACCAATCAGAGGCAAGTTTTAATAATAGCACAAGCTAGGAATCTACTGGGGAGCTAAGGGGGCGCCAGCCTGCAAAAGGGTAGCCATTGCTTTAAACGATAAATTATATTTTATTCTAAATGTGCCTTGTGTTATTTGAGCACAAAAGGAAATACTTTTTGAGTAGATTTTCAATTTCAACAACTAACATGTGTACATCATGTGCTGCAGATAGTCTTTTTTACATACATATAGAACTTAATTGAATTCTCTTTATTGTCATTGATATCGACATTGTGAAACATTGTATGCAAGGAGATTGGACATGGCACTCCAGGGTAAATATGTAATAAAGATGTTAAAGTTAAAAAAAAAACAAAAAAAAAAAACGCTTCAAATCCCTATCAGGATAAGAGGTAGAAAGATTATGAACAACCTAGTGCTTAGAGACTGGCCTAAATCGAAATGACAGCAAGATATTTGTAAATAAGAAAGAATAGTGCATCATAAAAAGATGAAAAGAAGTGCAATAGCATTTAGCAGCAAAAAAAAAACCTATAAGTCACAAGGTATATCTTTTTATAGTTTCATTAGCAAAAAAACAACATTAAATTTTAATTTTAAAATCTATATAGATATATCAATACAACAATCTATAGATATGTATATAAATATTTGTGCTCATTTATCAATAAATGGTTTCTAGAGCCACTGCGTGGTTTAGAAGTATCAAAACAATTCTCTCGTGTTTCATGTCTTTAGCTTGTCATGACATAAAACATGGCAAAAGGGGAGTCAAGATGTCAAAAGTGTCTTTTTTTTTTCACGTACCTATTGTAAATTTGTATTTCCCATTCGCACAACTTAATAAATTGATTTACCACATCAAAAAGCACAAAATGGGACACAATATGACCTTGTGGTAAAAGTTGATCAATTATTCTGTAGACAGTTGCATAGAAAACAAACATTGATGTTTTACCTTGGATGTTGAAGGGATTGTCAATGACGAAGTTTCCATTCCACAGCACGGAAAGGTTAACTGGTAGGTCACTTATGTCGCTTCCCTCGTAGTCATACTGATAAACACACAACACACAAAAAAATAATCTTAAAGAGATATTATTTTGAATTTTGAGTGCACGAGTCGTATAGTTTCACGGTTTGGCTGTTACTGTTTGGCCAAAATACCTCCCTTTCATGAACACAACACAGAAGGTAATCACTGACATGTTTTCGCCGGATGGGTGAGCGGCAATGTCGTAGGAAACAGGACAAATGGAAAAAAAAATACTGATATGCCGTCAGTGGAGACAGGTAAGGCTGTGCCTCACCAGTCATCATGTAAATATTAAATGCAAATTATATATAATGTTTCTATTCTTTCAGTGTTAACATTCTAATTCATTTAACTCGACAAGTTAGATTTTTTTTCAAAATCACTGACATTTTACATTGTGAAAATTATGAATACAATTTACCATATTACTGAGCGTCTGCTGATGCAGTGATTCACTTGTCATCATAAAAAAAAAATCATAAAATTATACATGTTTTGAAAGGTTACATTTATTTAGCGTTAAAGCATTTTCTAGGTTAACTTCAGATTTTTTGAATTTTCTTTTTTTTAATCGCTGTTTTAACGTTTTAGTATGTCAAGTCAAGTCACATGTATTTGTATAGCCGTTAATCCCAAAATGTCTCAAAGCTCTGCACAGGCCTCAATTACACCTTCCCCATATCTGAAAGCATCTTGCAATGTAATACGCTGTTGAGCATTTGCAGTTGCAAAGTAAGGCAGACAATTATTTTGTTTCAGGGGATAGTGAGACCAAGGATTCTGATTTGGCACACCTCATCCCCAAACAATACAATTGGTGATAGTATTAGCAAGCTAACAGCAGGTTTCTTATTGCATGACATTTTTTTTTTTTCATAATGGAGCATTACCGATCTATTGACACTTTTATAAAAAAGGAGCAGCGCATGGACCTCATTTATAAATTAATCTAAGCTTAAAACTCACTTCTACTCTATAGCATATGAAAAACCTACTCTTCTCATCGACTCCAGAGCAGGGGAATGTATAATAATATTCTGAAAAATAGTCTGTGTAATATAGTGTAATAATCTGTGAAGACCTTTGAGACTCTTCGTGATTTAGGGCTATACAAATAAAAATGACTTGACTTGACTTGACAATAAAACATTTCTTCTATGCCACTTTTTATATATTCCCTTATTGCTCTCCCTATCAAACGATGTATGTAGGTTCATTTATTTGTAAATCTGTAAATCAGACACAAAGCTCAGCACACGTCACCAGGGAGATCACTAACGAAAAATGAACATGGAAAGAAAAAGGTGAGGACAAGAATCAAACAGCGGTAAAAGTGTGAGAAGATATTCACTCTGGCGCGACGTAGCCGCCGCATGAGACGAGTGAGAGATGCGATAGGGAGGGAAATTGTAAAGTGAAATTGGCATTTTCTATTTGCTCACTGACACACTCCATTTGGTCGAGCGGACTTGACCACCCCAGATACACAATTGGGGCTTGCAACGCGTGCACAAGTGTTTCGGACGCTTGCTAAAAGTGTTTTTTTTCTTTATGGAAAACAAAAACGCATACATCCTTCCATACAAAAATATCTCCTGCAATGGTGCATTTCTTTCAAAACCAAACTGTACAGACAATCCAAATTACAAAAAAATGTAAATGTCATGTCACATTGTCAAGTCACATGTATTAATATAGCCCTTAATCACAAAATGTCCCAAAGGCCTGCACAGGTTACTTTTACACCATTCCCTGATCTTAAACCAACATGCGGGCAAAGAAAAACTATAAAACCTCAGCAAGAGGATAAAAAAAGAAACCATGAGAAGGGGCCTCACAAGTAGTAATCCACCTTCCAGGATGACCATGGTGCAATAACAATTGTATAGCAACCAGACTTTTTATTTATCTCGTCAATCAATGGAACACTTCTTCTAGAGGGACATCACATATGGAACAGTCACATTTACCCTTTTGCACAGTGATCTCGTAAATCCTTTGCCTTTATAACTATTGCCAAATAAGTAGATTTTCCCAATCATAGTGGTATCCACCGTTGGTCTACACATTGCCCAAACACTATCTTTGTGCTTGTATCCTTTCACATCAAAGCAGCGGGGAGCGTTATCCACATGAGGCGAGATGCTTTCATGTGCATGGCCATTGCATCCCAGTGGTTGAATCCTTGCATAAAACACAGGCAGCCCGCAGTGAAACAATAAGACGCTGTGAGGCCGAGCCCCCGTTAAACTTTAAGGATTTGCACTTGTCTGCCGTCACCAAAACACTGGATGGACTTGTCCTCGAGCCGCCTTCTTTCCGACCCGGCGGTCCACCGCGTCTGCTTTATTCATCCACAGTCACATGCGTGAAAATGCCAACACAGACCGCACCGTGACACAGGGCAATCGCACACGCCGTCTAATCAGCTTTCTGAAAGGGGGGGCTTGTGAAAGAATGGGAAAAAATGCAGACGAGGCACTAAAAATAAGTTTCTGACATGCAGTTTTGAACTATAGTTGTTAATTCATGTGGAAGAACATTAAACTCAACTGTCTCATGCAGAACAACAATGTGCAGCCTTTATCCTAATTTCTAGTTGATCTAAAAATGTTTTAAATCACCATAATGTTTTAACCACATTTTGAAATGAAATGATTTGCATTTATATAGCGCTTTTCAAGTCAAGACGTCCCAAAGCGCCTTACAGTGTGCTTCACATTTCCCAATAGCGGCCTTGCAGCCATGTAAGGCGCTAACCTGCTTATTGGGGGCATTAGGGGTTCAGTGTCTTACCCAAGGACACTTCGACATGTAACACGGAGGGGCCGGGATTCGAACTGCGATCTCTTGATCCCGAGACGAGCGCGCTACCTCCTGAGCCACTGACATTTTAGCGTCACTAGCTGTCGGATACTCCTCCTTAATCTGCTACCTTATCGTGGTGGAGGAGTTTGTGTGTCCCAATGATCCTAGGAGCTATGTTGTGGGGGGCTTTAAGCCCCTGGTAGGGTCACCCATGGCAAACAGGTCCTAGGTGAGTGGCCAGGCAAAACGCAGATCAGAAGACCCCTTATGATGAGACAAAACTTTGGTCCTCGATTTCCCTCGCCCGGACGCGGGTTACCGGGGCCCCCTTCTGGAACCAGGCCTGGAGGTGGGGTCCGCTGGCGAGCGCCTGGTGGCCGGACCCTTACCCACGGGGGCCGGCTGGGCACAACCCGAAGGGACGACGCGGGACCCTCTTCCCATGGGCTCACCACCTGTAGGATGGGCCAAAGGAGGCGGGTGCGCAGAGAGCTGGGTAGCAACCAAGGGAGGGGTCCTTGGCACGATGATCCCCGGCTACAGAAACTGGCTTTTGGGACATGGAACGTTACCTCTCTGGCAGGGAAGGAGCCCGAGTTGGTGCGTGAGGTTGAGAAATTCCGACTAGATATAGTCGGACTCACCTCTACGCACGGCTTGGGCTCTGGTACCAGTCCTCTCGAGGGGTTGGACTCTCTTCCACTCTGGAGTTGCCCGTGGTGAGAGGCGCAGAGCCGGTGTGGGCATATTAATTGCTCCACGGCTCGGCGCCTGTACGTTGGGGTTCACCCCGGTAGACGAGAGGGTAGCCTCCCTCCGCCTTCGGGTGGGGGGACGGGTCCTGACTGTTGTTTGTGCTTATGCACCAAATAGCAGTTCGGAGTACCCACCCTTCTTGGAGTCCTTAGAGGGTGTTCTTGAGAGCGCGCCCCCTGGGGACTCCCTCGTACTGCTGGGAGACTTCAACGCTCACGTGGGCAATGACAGTGAGACCTGGAGGGGCGTGATTGGGAAGAACGGCCCCCCTGACCTGAACCCGAGTGGTGTTTCGTTTTTGGACTTCTGTGCTCGTCATGGTTTGTCCATAATGAACACCATGTTCAGACATAAGGGTGTCCATATGTGCACTTGGCACCAGGACACCCTAGGCCGTAGTTCGATGATCGACTTTGTCATCGTTTTGTCGGACCTGCGGCCGCATGTTCTGGACACTCGGGTGAAGAGAGGGGCAGAGCTGTCAACTGATCACCACCTGGTGGTGAGTTGGCTTCGATGGTGGGGGAAGATGCCGGCCCGACCCGGCAGACCCAAGCGTGTTGTGAGGGTCTGTTGGGAACGGCTGGCAGAATCTCCTTTCAGAAGAAGTTTCAATTCACACCTCTGGCAGAACTTCGCCCATGTCCGGAGGGAGGCGGGGGACATTGAGTCCGAGTGGACCATGTTCCGCGCCTCCATTGTTGAGGCGGCTGATCGGAGCTGTGGTCGTAAGGTAGTCGGTGCCTGCCGCGGCGGCAACCCTCAGACCCGTTGGTGGTCACCGGCGGTGAGGGATGCCGTCAAGCTGAAGAAGGAGTCTTATCCGGCCTTCCTGGCCTGTGGGACTCTGGAAGCAGCTGGCAGGTATCGGCTGGCCAAGCGGAATGCGGCTTCGGTGGTTGCCGAGGCAAAAACTCGGGCATGGGAGGAGTTTGGCGAGGCCATGGAAGCCGACTTCCGAACGGCTTCGAGGAAATTCTGGTCCACCATCCGGCGTCTTAGGGGGGGGAAGCGTCGTGCCATCGACACTGTGTATAGTGCCGATGGGGCGCTGCTGACCTCGACCCGGGACGTTGTGAATCGGTGGGCGGAGTACCTCGAAGACCTCCTCAATCCCACCGGCACGTCTTCCTCTGGGGAAGCAGAGCCTGAGGACTCTAGGTTGGGCTCTCGTATCACTGGGGTTGAAGTCACTGAGGTTGTCAAAAAACTCGGTGGCAGGGCCCCGGGGGTCGATGAGATCCGCCCGGACTTCATTAAGGCTCTGGATGTTGTGGGCGTGTCATGGTTGATGCGCCACTGCAACATCGCGTGGACATCGGGGACAGTGCCTCTGGACTGGCAGACTGGGGTGGTGGTTCCCGTCTTTAAGAAGGGGGACCGGAGAGTGTGTTCCAACTACAGGGGAATCACACTTCTCAGCCTCCCTGGTAAGATCTATTCAGGGGTACTGGAGAGGAGGGTCCGCCAGGAAGTCGAATCTCGGATTCAGGAGGAACAGTGTGTTTTTCGTCCTGGCCGTGGAACACTGGACCAGCTCTATACACTCTTCTGTGTCTTTGAGGGTGCATGGGAGTTTGCCTGTCCGGTTTACATGTGTTTTGTGGACTTGGAGAAGGCATTCGACCGTGTTCCTCGGGAGGCCCTGTGGGGGGTGCTTCGGGAGTATGGGGTATCGCACAGTCTTATCCGGGCTGTGCGGTCCCTGTATGCCCGGTGCCAGAGTCTGGTCCGCATTGCCGGCAGTAAGTCGGATTCGTTCCCGGTGAGGGTTGGGCTCCGCCAGGGCTGCCCTTTGTCACCGATTCTGTTCATAACTTTTATGGACAGAATTTCTAGGTGCAGCTTTGGCGGGGATGGAGTCCGGTTTGGGGGCCTCAGCATTGCGTCACTGCTTTTTGCAGATGACATGGTGCTGTTGGCTTCCTCAGGCCGTGATCTTCAGCTCTCGCTGGAGCGATTCACAGCCGAGTGTGAAGCGGCCGGGATGGGGATCAGCACCTCCAAGTCCGAGGCCATGGTTCTCAGTCGGAAAAGGGTGGTATGCTCCCTCCGGGTCGGGGAGGAGGTCTTGCCCCAAGTGGAGGAGTTCAAGTATCTTGGGGTCTTGTTCACGAGTGAGGGTAGGATGGAACGGGAGATCGACAGACGGGTCGGTGCAGCGTCTGCCGTCATTCGGACCCTGTACCGGTCCGTCGTGGTGAAGAGGGAGCTGAGCCGAAAGGCAAAGCTCTCGATCTACCGGTCGATCTACGTTCCTACCCTCACCTATGGTCATGAACTTTGGGTCATGACCGAAAGAACTCGATCCCGGATACAAGTGGCCGAAATGAGTTTCCTCCGCAGGGTGGCTGGGTTCTTCCTTAGAGATAAGGTGAGAAGCTCAGTCATCCGGGAGGGACTCGGTGTAGAGCCACTGCTCCTCCGCGTTGAGAGGAGCCAGTTGAGGTGGCTCGGGCATCTAGTAAGGATGCCTCCTGGACGCCTCCCTCGGGAGGTGTCCCGGGCATGTCCCACTGGCAGGAGGCCCTGGGGGCGGCCCAGGACACGTTGGAGAGACTATGTCTCTCGGCTGGCTTGGGAACGCCTCGGGGTCCCGTCGGATGAGCTGGAGGAGGTGGCTGGGGATAGGGACGTCTGGGCTTCCCTTTAAACGCTGCTGCCTCCGCGATCCGACCTCGGATAAGGGGAAGACAATGGATGGATGGATGGATGGATAGCTGTCGGATAGAGTAGACATATAACTTTACAAGTTTAATTCAGCAAGTATCAAAGGAAAGCTTGAACCCTCATCTTTCATAAAAAACAACAATTAAACAATGGCAATTTTCTCTAAAATACTTCTTCTAGTGAAACGTTTTTGTGAAAGAATGCATTTCAAGCAGAATGTTCATGTTGGTACTTTTTTTGTATTTGTGATACCTTTAATAGCTAAACCAGGGTATGCCAACCTTTTTCAAGCTGAGAGCTAGCTATTACTGACACGCAAAGGCACCCAGTTTGATATGAATTTCCAAAATAAAAATTTATTGTGTTATTACTATACTTACCATTATATTTTTTACTTTAGTATTACCAGATAAATAATTGGAAGTAGGGTCAGATAAACTCAGTAAATCCCAAAGAAAAACTTTTACTAGAAAATCACAATGGCCGAGCACTAGAGAGTTTTTTTAAAAACAGTTATTGGAAACCCATGATCTCAACAGTGCTTTACATAAACACGAGGGCAAATTACATCTTATTGCTGGAACACCGAACTAATGCATGAACGGTGATTAAACAATGCAAGAACTATTTAGATGGATAGATCGATAGATAGATAAATCGATAGATAGATAGATAGATAGATAGATAGATAGATAGATAGATAGATAGATAGATAGATAGATAGATAGATAGATAGATAGATAGATAGATAGATAGATAGATAGATAGATAGATAGATAGATAGATAGATAGATAGATACTTTATTCATCCTCGTAGGGAGATTTATTTAGCGCTTGATGTTTCGAGTGACGTGATCTTTATCGTCGTTGATGTTAAATGGTAAATGGTCTGCATTTATATACCGCTTTTCAAGTCAATAAAGACCTCCCAAAGCTCCCAAAGTGCTTTACAATGTGCTTCACACTTACCCATTCACACACACTCTCACACACCAATAGCGGTTGTGCAGCCATGCGCACTCTCAAGTTTCTGGCCTAATTTGGGTTTTTAGGTTCGGAAAATACAGTATGTACTAATTTTGTGTTTTGTTTTTGTATTTTTTTACAAGGTCAAGCATTGATCTGTGTAGATTTTTGAGTTTTCTGGGTTCAGGGAAAACGTCGCCTTTCGAAGCGTGCACCCCGCCACACTCTGCGGCCTCTCCGCCAGGCTTAGTGTCCTTTTTCGCCTCCCCTGGGCAACCGAAGCTACTCGAGATGAGTAATCAAACTCATTACTGCAGCCTCAGGCCGGTGCCTGCACGCCAGCACATGTAATTAATCTAGGCCCAAGTAACATACAGTAGCGAGGCCCCTAGGGATACGTCTAGAGCAGAAAGTAATGTGGCAAAATCAGGTGAGGCGGGCTTGGGGACAGCTATGGAGCAAATTAGTGGCATATCCAAATTAGACAAAGAGGGCACTGAAAACGATGAGGACAGCAACAAAAGTTCAAAAAACAAGGGGAAGTTAAAGCAAATGTGTACAGCTTTTCAATAGGGGTGGGTGATGCTGGAAATTTTGGTATCGATCTGATCCAAGGAAAAAAATATTAGTATCGATCGGTACCGACCCGATACGATACTTCTTCTTGGAAATGTTAGGATCACAAAACAAATGAATCTTCCCCCTACCTTGAGTAAATTTACATTTATGATAAACGCAACACAACTATTTTAGGAACTGAAAACAATTAATTTTTGAATAAATAACTACATTGCCTTAATGTGTGGAGTTTGCATGTTCTCCCCGCGCTTGTGTGGGTTTACTCCGGGCACTATGGTTTCCTAAATGGTTTTCTAAAAACATGCATGTCAGGTTGATAGGCCGGTCCAAATTGTCCCTAAGTGGGAATGAGCGAGTGAGTCGTCTGTCTCTGTGTGCCCTGCGACTGGCCAGCAACCAGTTCAGGGTGTCCCCTGCCCACTGCCCGAAGATGGCAGGGATTGGCTCCAGCACCCCCGCGATCCTACTGAGGATAATCGGTGCAGATAATGGATGGATGGAACTACATTGCAACCTTTAACATTATGAAAAATAAATAGAAATAATTCAGTTTGCAACTGTTTCTGAACAAAATCCAAGACACTTGAACCAAAATGCTGCAACGTATCAAACATACAAATACTGTCAACTGTCAAATGTCAACTAGAGCAGTGGTTCCCAACTAGTTTGACTTCAAGACCCACCATACTAACTTTATTGCAAGCCATGGCTTGCCAACCGGAAAAAAAAAAAAAAAAACCTCCACTTCTCAAATGTAGTCATGTTTTAAAAAAATAAAACCGAGGAGTGTCAACTCCCATTTGGGCATGGTTGCAGTCGAGCGTTAAAAAGTGTAACTGACACTCAGTTTTTTCAATTTTTAGCATAATCTTTTGCCAAAGCAAAGGCTCACGACCCACTTTTTTGTCCCGATCTACCAGTTGAGAAACACTCAATCAGGGAACTAAAAAACCTTACATTGCGCAATGTTTTTTTTTAAAGCCACTCATGCAAATTGAGTGTCAATCGTCTCCTTTGGCTCAGTCACAACAGATTTACAAATAGTTGTTCAGGAACATCCACATGTTTACATTTTTGGTTGAAGCTCGTTTCTCTCTGCAGGGTGCACTTTTTTCCTGATTTTATGTACATTTGTGGTCTTACCACAGTAGAAGACCACCTTCACATACAAACTCCTGGCATTGCCCTTTTTTTGTATTTAAAAAAAAAAAGTCTACACAATATTACACTTCCTGCTTGCCTATGTCATTTATCAGATCTGGTAGGGGTGGTCACCAAAATTCTACATGCAGCAAAAGGCCAGGTAAAGAGTGTGTGTCTGTCAGTCACACACTCAGGCTTAAATTTTAAGAGTGGCTGAAGAGCTAGGCGAGAGAGAAAACGGCTACGCTATCTACATAGAGAAGTGGCGCTTTAAGAAGTGCAGTATCAATCACAGGACAATAGTATTGATCTGATCTAAGTATCGATAATATCGATATCAGGAACGATCCACTTAACCCTACTTTTTAAAAAAGATGAAAGGAGCGTTAAAAGTTAGAGGTGATGAGGAGGGCAGGTGAGTTTGAGATGGGACCACCAAAGTACAAGGTGTCTCCGGTTCACTCCATATCTGCTTTCGTGCTCATTTACTATGCAGCAGTGCGAATTGTCGCTATGGAGTGCACGTTCCTGCGTAATGTGGGTTAAGATCACTATTTTCACTGCAGCAGAGCAGCTGTGAGATGAAGGGGATAAACAGCTGACTTTGTGTGTATTCACGGCTTGCCCTCATGTAATTAGTCATCTTGGCAGACACCTCTAGAGCACGTTCAAAATAGACTTCAAGCAGTCCATGGTCTGCTTTAGGTCAGAGGGACTATCTGTCCTTTGTTTTGTGTCTTTCATGCCTATTACGTTTGTACGCCCATCATATCTAAAGTAATGAAAGTAATGTGAGCAAGTTTGAGTATATTGGAATCCCTTGATACTTGGTGGCCTTAAAATAAGATATATTAAACAAAATATTTAAATTGCTGTGAAAGTTGCCGTAGAAGGATAGCCGCCACTGTGTATTGTCACCTATATTGTATATATATTTTCAATACTGTTCACGGTTCATGGATCTCTTAAACACCTAGATTGTCAAGGTGCTATCCCCTGTGGACGGTGCCCTAGGCAAGTTCAGCCTGGTGGCAACCATTCTTCCCCAGGCCAGTTTTTAGATGGGAGTTTGCTCTTGGAGTGAGTGGTTTGATCCAAATATCCATATTATCGATCCTGGGCCAGTAGTACTTGGATCGGAGCAATACTATTTTCTTGGGATCAAAACTGTGTTCCTATTACAATGATCACAATGAAAACGTAGTTAGTGGGTTAGGCATGCATTGTGATTCTTAAGTTTGATATAATTGTGTTCACACTTCATTTGCTCTCCTGACTTTATTCTAAAAACGCTGTGCAATATTTTTGTTTTATTTGTTTCTCTCTCAGTTGATTTTTTTTAGTGTACTGTTGAAGGTTATTGCATTATATTGTTAGTACTTTGACTTCATTTTTAAAATGTTGCACAATGGAAGATATAGTTGACATGTTGACTTAGTTATATTTGTATTTTTGTTACGTTGCTGAGATAATTGTGGGGTCAGTGTACAGGGAATTATGTTAAATTACTTACTTTGTTTGATGAAGCTGTTTAAGGTAGCAATATAGAATAAAAACAATAAAATAAAGCAAACAAAATGTGATTCTTGCAAATTTTGTGATTCTGCTGATTTGCGGTTCATGGATCCCTTAGACACATGGGTCAATGGGGGAACAATGAGGCCACAACTTTGGACAGCTTTCCCCGCTGTTTACAGTTTCTGTTTTTGGGTCGTGGCAAAGTTAGCACCAGTCAATTTCTTAATGTTGTCGGCCCGTTCTTTTTTTTCGGTCTTGCTCTCCTGCTGCCCCCTTGGACTGTGCCCTGGATAATTATCTTGGTTAGTCCTGATGGTCTTGTGACGTGACCATACCAACAAAGTTTCCGTCTGCGTACAGCTGACAACAGCTCTTTGAATGGTCCAATGTACCGTCTGATGGTGTTGGGCACAGTTGTGTTTGTCACACGGGCTACATAGCTGATGCCTAGAAGTTTCCTATAGCATCGCATGTCCGATGCAGGGTTTTGCTGTGAGAGTCCATGTCTCGCAAGCGTAAAGGAAAATGGAAGTAACCAGTGCTTGCATGACTGCTGTTTTTGTCCCTTCAGATGAGTTTAAGTCTGGCCAGTTCTGCAGTGTTTGAGCTTTCCTGGCCATGATTTCTGGTTGTGACCCCTCTTCTGATATGAAAGCTCCAATATATTTAAATTTGGTGAGAGGTTTTTGCTCTCTGGGGTTAATGGTAATGTTTGTGGTGATAACCTCTGCGATTGTTGGTCATTACTTTTGTTTTTTCTGTGCTGATTACAATCTTTGTCCAGGCGATTGAACAAAACTTTAAGTTCCTGTACATCTCTTTAAAATCTGGCAATATCATCAGCGAAGCAGAGGTTAGTGATATTGTGTCAACCAATACTGGCTGTACCTTCGTGTTGCTCCAGAGCTTCGGAAATCATCCTCTCCAGGAAGATGTTGAATAAACTTGGAGAGAGAATTAAGCCTTGTCTCACACCGACTGTGGTTTAAAACCACGCTTTGAGGGTACGATTGATTAGTACTCCACTGCTGACATTTGCATAGTTATTCAATGGTCTGAACTACTTTTTGGCCCATTTTGTAATTCTGCATGGTGGCCCATAAAGCGGCCTGCCATACTCTGTCAAACGCCTTTTTGGAATCAACAAAAAAGTTTTCACATATGATTCACAGATTAAAAATATGTTCTGGTTATCCTTTCCTCCTGGTTTCAATCCGTTCAGTAGGACCTTTAGCATTACTTTACTTCCATGACTGATGAGACTGATGGTTCTGTAGTTGGAGCATCGTTAAAGGTTGGTGGCATAATTGGTAGCGATTTTCACCATGCAAAAGGCAACTGTCTTGTTTGACAAATATTTCTACAAATTGGTGTCAAGATGTCTATAGTTTGGTTAGCACCATTTGTTTTGAGTTTTGATGAGATATTGTCAATTCCTGGAGCGAGTTCATTGCTGCCTCTGCTTCTTCTCAGGGAGTCGTCACATTTCCCTGGGCCGGAATTCTAAAGGACCTCGGGGTATCCCTGTGTCCGGTGGTTCTAGAGTTTAAAGCGGTATTGTGACATTCTATTTGTGATCTGTTATTCTTAAGTGAGCTTTATCCCTGCCTCATCCTGAATGCTGCAGACTTTTGCCTGTTTTGTTTGTGTAAGGTATTTTATAATCTGGTATTCATTTCATTCATTTCATTCATTTCATTGTTTGCCTATAAAAAAAGGAAACAAAAACAATAAAACGTCATTTGGTTCCACTGGCAGATAATTGAATCCTCAATTTAGGTATTATTTTCATGATTTTCTAGAGAGAAAAAACAATAATTAAATACAGAAAATGTATTCACCAAATTGAAGAACCTGTTTCATCCTGAGCCATGGTTATTAAAGAAACTTGATGCTGTCTATATAGGCAACATGATAATTAAGTTTTTAAGAACATTAAATTAGTGGCAGGAATTCCTTAATATTTCCGACGGACGGTGTGGCCCGAGATTTTCTTGATGGAAAAAAAGTAACCATGTCTCAAAAAAGGAAGGAATACAATGCAATAATCTAAATTGCATTTTTTACTTTGTTTCCTTTACCACATAATATGTTTATCGAGGCAACACATAGGAAACTGACAAATTCACATTTGTTCCCTGAGGAAATTCTATTATTCTGCTATATTTTCATTATTGAATGAATTATTGAGGACTGCAGAGGTACTTCACAGTGAAATTGACGCTTTCTCGCTTGCTTTCTTTCACACACATACTAAGGACGTGTTTGATAACGTGAGTGTAATAAATCATGTAAAGCAGGTCAGCAGTTGTTACTGATAGCGCAGTCTCCGTCGACTTTGCATGATTAGGGAGGGATCGTGTGAAGAATCAGTCATATGCTTTGTGGGTTACGTCTGGCTAGGAAATATCCAAACAAGGTGTGTGTGCCTATTTGTGATTTTCCTGTGAACATCGCCTGCATACATCAAGCATGGATCCCTTGCGGAAGCGCAGGTTAGAGCTTTGAGCATTGGCCGGCGGTTAAGTAATGCACGACGAGACAGAAAGATTGAATGAACAGAGGAACATCCACAGCAAACTAATTTTTGCAATGATTTATTGCACGTGACTCCCCCAGACGCAACCTGCTGTGATTAATATACATACGCTTTCCTCAGAGAATACTGAACACAATAGTACCAAGATGCAGGTTATCAATCATGATGATGCTATATACAGACTGTTAAGTGCTTTATATAAAAATACATTTTAATATATATATATATATATATATATATATATATATATATATATATATATATATATATATATATATATATATTTATACTGGACTGTCTCAGAAAATTAGAATATTGTGATAAAGTTCTTTATTTTCTGTAATGCAATTAAAAAAACAAAAATGTCATACATAGATTCATTACACATCAACTGAACTATTTCAAGCCTTTTATTATTTGAATATTGCTGATTTTGGCTTACAGCTGAAAAATACTCAAAAATCCTATCTCAAAATATTAGAATACTTCCTCAGACCAAGTAAAAAAATAATTTTATAACAGCAAAACTAAATCAAACATTTGAAAATGTCCATTGATGCACTCAGTACTTGGCTGGGAATCCTTTTGCACGGATTACTGCATCAATCCGGCGTGGCATGGAGGCATTTAGCCTGTGGCATTGCTGAGGTGTTATTGATGCCCAGGATGCTTCGATAGCGGCCTTCAGCTCATTTGCATTTGTAGGTCTGGTGTCTTTCATCTTCTTCTTAACTATACCCCACAAATTCTCGATGGGGTTCAGGTCAGGGGAATTAGCAGGCCAATCAAGGACAGTGATGCCATGGTCAGTGCACCAGTTACTGGTGGTTTTGGCACTGTGGGCAGGTGCCAGATCATGCTGGAAAATGAAATCCTCATCTCCATAGAGCTTTTCAGCAGATGGAAGCATGTAGTGCTCTAAAATCTCTTGGTACACAGTTGCATTTACTCTGGACTTGATGAAACACAGTGGACCAACACCAGCAGCTGACATGGCTCCCCAAACCATTGCTGACTGTGGGAACTTCACACTGGATTTCAAGCAACTTGGATTTTGCTCTTCTCCAGCCTTTCTCCAGACTCTGGCGCCTTGACTCCCAAATGAAATTCAAAACTTGCTTTCGTCTGAAAAGAGGACTTTGGACCACTCTGCAACTGTCCAGTGCTTCTTCTCCATAGCCCAAGTCAGACGCTTCTTCCGTTGTCTTGAGTTCAGAAGTGGCTTGACCATGGGAATACGGCTATTGTAGCCCATTTCCCGGACACGTCTGTGAACTGTGGCTTTTGATACCTGGACTCCAGCTTCAGCCCACTGTCTTTGAAGCTCCCCCAAATTCTGGAAGCGGCTCTTCGTCACAATTTTGTTAAGGCTGCGGTCATCTCTCTTGGTTGCGCAGCGTTTCCGGCCACATTTTTCCCTTCCAACAGACTTTTTGTGGATATGCTTTGAAACTGCACTCTGTGAACAGCCTGCTCTTTGAGAATTTTCCTTTTGTGTCTTACCCTCCTGATGGAGGGTATCAATGATGGTCCTATGGACAGCAGTCTTCCCCATACTTGTGATTTAGTTTACTGAACCAAGCGGAGTGTTTTTAAGGCTCAGGAAACCCTCGCAAGGTGTTTCGAGTTAATTAGATGATTCAGGTGATTAGTTGAATAGCCTACTTGTATACTTTTTCATGATATTCTAATATTTTGAGATAGGATTTTTGAGTTTTCTTAAGCTGTAAGCCAAATTCAGCAATATTAAAATAATAAAAGGCTTGAAATAGTTCAGTTGATGTGTAATGAATCCAGAATGTATGACATTTTTGTTTTTTTAATTGCATTACAGAAAATAAAGAACTTTATAACAATATTCTAATTTTCTGAGACAGTCCAGTATATATATATTTATATATATATATATATATATATATATATATATATATATATATATATATATATATATATATATATATATATATATATATATATATATATATATATTTATTTTATTTATTTTTTTTATTTTGTTATCCCATATGATAGGAACACAAGCTGAATATATTTGAAAAAAATAAGAAAAAACGGCATAACACATACTGTATTATCCGCATCAAGGGACTTAAAATTGAAATAAAATTAAGAACAACAGGGTATAAAAGTGTACAGTATATTAACGTTACCTGGCTGACATGCCTGGTAATGTCAGTAACAACATAACATATTTAGAGTTATTCAGATATTTCTGGCATAAAGAACTTGATTACCTAACTATCAGTTTCACATCAAATCACTTAATCCAATGAAATCTTCATCATCTTTGTCACTTTTAGACAACACCCACAACTTGGGAGGTAGATGCTTCTTCTTCTTCCACTAATTACAAACTTTCTGCTGCTCGGTTGCTGTTTTTGGCTGCATATTTTACCATTTGCACTTTTTTAGCTGCAGAATAATTTTGTTTTCTGTGCCATATTTGTTCAGCATTACTCAGTTGTGTTTTTTTTTTACTTACCTGAAATGTCTTACGATTTAGTGTGAAAATAAAATGTGAAATGATATAATAATGTATTGATGATTTCACACTTAAGGTTTAGTGTGATAATAACATGTGAAGTAATATAGTAATATGTAAATAATTTCAGGGCGGCATGACAGCTGGGTGGTTCGTGCGCAGCCCCAGGGTTCGAGTCCAGCTACCCCAACCTCCCCGTCTGGAGTTTTTGTGTTCTCCCTATGCCTGCATGGGTTTTCTCACACATTCCAAAAAATGTTGTGGTAATTGGCCGGTCCAAATTGTCCCTGGGTGTGAATGAGCGGGTGAGTTGTCTGTCTTTGTGTGCCCTGCGACTGGCCAGCAACCAGTTCAGTTGTACCCTGCCCACTGCCCAAATATAGCTGGGATGAGCTCCAGCACCCTCGCGACCCTACTGAGGATAAGTGGTGCAGATAATGGATGTAAATAATTTCACACATAAGGTTTAGTGTTAAAATAACATGCGGAATTATAAGATAATGTGTTAAAATGTTATAATGTGTTATAGCTAAGCGGCTAGCGGCGTTATAAGTCTTCGGTACCATCCGCAATCATGGTAAATGCGAACTCACTACCAAATGAGATCAACGAGTGCTGGTGGAGAACATCAAAGCGCACAGGGAGCGCAGTTGCTGTGTTTTGCTGAAACGTGGCTCACGTTTAGCAATCCGGACGCTAACGTGTAGCCACCCGGATCTACCTGAAGCAATCCGGCTTCTGCGTCGCTATACAGAGACACGAAAGCCTACGGGAATCAGAGAGGAGATGGACTCGCTAACACGAGGTGGTGTATCCCTGGACACAAAGAAAAAGATTTCCATCTGCCGCAGTGATGTCGAACTTTTGGACTGGCGTGTGACGTCATCCACTCCGCTACAAGCACCCCTAGGGCATCATGGTAATCTGTTAATAAACAACAGGGTAGACTGCTGGAAGTGCGAATTTCCCTACGGGGATGAATAAAGTATCTATCAATCTATCTATCCATCAAAAAATTTCACACAAATAGTTTAGTGTGAAAATACCATGTAAAAACATATAAATATGTGTTAATAATTTTGCACATAAATTGCACCACAGTATAAGTCGCACCCCGGCCAAACTTTGGAAGGAATTGTGACTTATAGTCCGGAATACACAGTAGTTTTCATACATGATGCACACTGGACTATATGGCGAGTATGGGCACATATTAATGCAATGCATTCATATGTTTCGCTGAGAAAAAATAGCAAACATTAAATGAAACAGGAACTTAACCCAAGGACTGGTGGTGAGAACGCAGACACTTTCCCACTAGACCAGGCGTGTTGAATATTTTGGCTTACATTCATTTATTCATTTCATTTTTTTCTGTTTTTACTCATTTAAATACCTGCATCACAGTCTCGGTTGCTCTGTCATCCTATGCTTCTTTTGGTCTTATCTCTGCCCCTCATGGAAGCGCTTGTGTACCTTTATGTTTGGCAGCAGCACTGCAATTCATCATCGTTTCATGTACAGCTTTCTTAATTGGATGCTATCACATTCCCACCTGACTGGAGGCTCATGAAAGCATGGATGTGCTTGTATGGCGTGTATAAATGTGTAAAAGCACATAGATAAAAAAACAAAGCAAATGACCCTCTATTTTCTTTCATTACATCCCACGATTAAAAAAACATATTTTAAATTACAACGAGCAATAAATACATGCAGAATCTTAGATACTTTACGCTTTAGCTATCACTGGTTCACTGCTCCGCAGATTTTGAATTCAATTGCATTGTTTTTATTGTCATTGATATGGACGTATCTTGCATCGTGTGATCAGACAGCACACAGCAAATGCTATCACAGGGGCAGGTTAGGGAGGGCTTTGTGTGCTGGGTAGGTGTGATTGTCTGTGTGTGCGACTGTGATAGGGTGGTGTATGCCGTCAGTGAAACAGTGGGGCGGGCACACAAATCAATGTGTACAAACCCCCCTCGAAACACACAACAAAAATTAAGAGCATGGCTACAGCAACAGCTACTATTTCAGCAGAATCTAAGGAAAGTCAGGGGAGCACAAACAAATGGTGATCAAAAACAGGTTCTCCGTGGATTGTGATTGGGTTCAGCAAAGGACTGAGGCCGCATTAGGAGAGAAGGAAATTGCGAGGCTTTAGGTACAATCTACGGCTACGGCCTGGCTAACAACTTTCATGAGTCACCCCTGCCAAGCCTTTATCCGACCAAGGCCAAGTCCATTACTCATTAAACCGAAGACCTGGAGCTACGACTCGGTTGAAACTTCTACATTCGGGCCGGCTGTATTTTAATAATCAGGGAGACCTGGCTTAAGCTGAGAATACCCAATTCTAGCGTGCAGCTAGCCAGCTACTCAAAATCACTGTCTGAGAAAAAAAGCCCTCCAATTTCGTTCTACTTTTACATAATGAGAATATAAACCTTTTATTCCACTGCAATTTTTTGTTCAGTTTTTATTTGTAGATCTATAGTTGGTCCTGAGTTACAGTCGTACAATTTCAGTTGATAATGACGTCATTTACAGGTAAATTTGACTCTTCGGGTCTTTTAAAAAGGTGTGGCACTACTTTGCAGAATTTTCACTTTTCGCAACGGGTTACGGTCCACATTGACCATGATAACAGAGGGATTATTGAATCTACTGTACACTACAAGAAGGAATAAAGAAACTTCAATTTAAACTTTGGTGTTTTATCTTGAAGCACTGGGGCATGTTAAAAGTATCATATGTTTTGTGCAACCTGCAATCCGTCCTCTACAGAATTTAACGAAACAACAAAACCGGAAAAAGGAGGCAAACTACAATACGTGTTTCTGTTGAGTGTTTTCTGACAAAGTTTCCTACAGCGAGGAATAGAGGACCCCAACAGGTCCGATTGGGTCGAAAGAATTCCAATTTGCATTCCGTGCATGGGGTGGTTGACCCGCTGGTTTTATTTTGCAGTGTGCATTGTGAGTTTCTCAATTTGGAAGTGGACTTCTTGACAACTAAAAGGTCAATTTTTTGCCGGATAGTTTAAACCACAACCAAAGTGTACTTTTGAGAAAGTCTCTGCATCTGTTTTCCAAACAGCTCATTTTCTTTGTGTCTCTCATGAGCAATTTCTAAGCCTAATGCAAACTTAAATATTTGTTATCATTTGTAACATAGTTGACACTTAAAAACTTTACTTTTGCATTAAGCTGTGATGATTTTGGTAAATTTTTAGCTGTTCTTAGAGAATTAAAAAATGTGTCACTGCATAATTGTGTGAGTTCTGTAGTTATATCATTTTTATTATTTTAAATCACAATAGCCATTTTTTTTTCAATTTGATTATTCAGTCGAAATAATGCACCTTTTGATTATCCATTTATTCGAATGTTCTTATTTACTTATTACTTTATTCAGTAGTTACCACAATATATAGACTTATCGCGTTCTTATACTAACTCTAAATAGTCGTAAGTGGTGTTCTGATTAACAATTGGGAGGGAGGTCTTGAGTTTGATCAAACCACCTCCAAGATTCAATCTGGATGAAGGCTTGATGTAAAGCTAGTGCTATGGGAAGTCTGCCAGTTTTGTATATGATGATTGTTAGCTATTTTGAAAGCGCACATTTGGAAACATCAAAGCCTTGCTCTGTACTCACAAGCCCAAAATAGTGTTCATTATTATTATTAGTAGTATTATTATTATTATTAGTATTATTATTATTATGGGGGGGTGGGGGGGTGGGGGGGGTTGTAATTGTAATAAAAACATCAAGCTTCTCACTCCAGTCTTTTCTCGTGACCCAGATGTTGATCTTGATACACGGAGAAATAAACTGTGCTTGACATAAATCAGTAAATTGCCACTTTGGTCAATGAAATTATTTGTAAATTGTAGTAAATCATGGTAGCACAAGCAATATCAGCTCGGTAGCCTAGATGGTAAGGCGCCTGCTCCGAGACTGGGAGGTCGCTGGTTCAAGCCTCGGCCGAGTCATAGCTAAGACTTACAACATTGGTACTCATTGCCTCCCTGCTTGGCGCTCGGCATGAAGGGGTTGGAATTGGGGGGTTTGGTCACCTAATGACTAAAATGGCTGTGCCCTGTTTGGCTGCGGCTGCGTCGGCTTGCTACAGTTTAACTGTACAAGTCAGGTGTATCGACATTTCGTTCTGTGTGCATGGTTACAATAAAAGTAAATTCTATTCTTCTATTCTTCAATAGGGTTAGGTCTTTGTGAACCCAGCAATTCGATTTGTATAGTGTTATGATTTGATTGTGCACGGCCTTACTGCTATTTAATTAATCTTAAATAAAATACAAATGCATATGTAATTTTAATATTGGTGAGGACTAAATAGGGATTGAATCAGCATATGAATAATAAATTGAACAATTATCCTTTTTTTTCTTTACAAAGTGCGTCCATCAAAGCAAATTAAAAAAAAAGCTCTTTCTCAAAAGAAGATAATGAGATGTTAAAAAGGAAAGAAAAGATGTGATAGTCATGGAAAGAAGCTTGTGATTATCAAGAAACATGAAGAAGGCACATGAATCACTATCCTTGCTAAGTTACATGGCCGCAACGACTCATTAAAGACTACTCTACTCGACCAGCTCAAGTCAAGTGACAATAAAGGTGAAAAACTTTTCATTTTTTCTCTACATGTATTTTCATTTATAATGTTATTTAATCTTATATATCGCGTATCAAAAAAAGGAGAGAACACATCAATTGATTTTGAACTTGCAAGAACAGGAGAGGACTCAAACATCCGAAAAGAAATTCTAACCTTTTCTAAAAGCCTTAACCTGAGCCCCTTATTTTTATTACAGTGGCTTGCGAAACTATATGGCCCCCTTTAACTTTGTGACCTTTTGCCACATTTCAGACTTAAAACATAAAGATATAAAACTGTAATTTCTTGTGAAGCATCAACATTAAGTGGGACAACATCGTTATTCATTTAGATCAACAATGAATCATTCAGAGATCCTCACTGAACTTCTGGACAGAGTTTGCTGCACTGAAAGTACAGGGGCTGAATAATTTTGCACACCCACTTTTTTGTTTTTAGTTGTTAAAAAAAATCTAAAATATCCAATAAGTGTTTCCCACTTCGTGATTGTGTCCCACTTATTGTTGATGCTTCACAAGAAATAACAGTTTTATATCTTTATGTTTGAAGTCTGAAATGTGGCAAAAAGTTAAAAAGTTCAAGGGAGGCAAATTGTTTCACAAGCCACTGTAAATGTCCGAGGTTAAAAAAGCATATCCACCCTACAAAGTGTGGAAATCAAAGAACAGCAACATGATTGGCTGATAGTGACTATGATGTAAACGGTGCGTAGTAGTCAAAACAACGAACAATCTCCTTTCGCAGGTGTCCAATATTAAAAACAGAAATAACTTATCCACTACATTTGCCACAATGCCTGACTACTTTAACACTCACAAGGTAATGGACATTATATCTGTAAAGCAACATTTTTTCTTTGCCAATGTAAATGTGTGTAATGAATTATTTTACATTAAATAGTATTTATATTTATTTTACGTATCATTTGATTATATTTAGTTACATTTATAAGTTACATAAGGCCCTTTGGGGACTGGCATAACACTGATGTGGCCCTCCGTGAAAATTAGGTTGACAAGTCAAGTCAAGCCACATTTGTATAGCCCTTAATCACAAAATGTCTCAAAGGACTGCACAGGTTACAATGAAACCATCCCCTGATCTTAAACCAACATGCTGGCAAGGAAACTCAAAACCTCAGCACGGGGAAAATAAAAACCTAATCCCCCTTCCAGGATGACCAGGGCGCATAAGATTTAGCTGCTCTACATGTACGTATATTACATACAAGCAGTATTTCTAATATAGTAGTTTGTTGTCTTAATGACTTTATATGAGTATCGGGGGTTCAGAACACATTACACTAGGTTTGTGAACAAAAGCAATACAGTATAAAAGGGGCATACTTGTCTAATAATAACAAACAGTAGCATTACTTTTACGAAATCAAATCCATTAGAAAAGCCATGATAAATGCACTCACTATAATGTAAGCTTGAAAGAGATGAATAGGAAAAAGGAAAAAGAAATCGAAAAGTGCAAGTGCTGTAAATGAGACACACGCTCCAGATCTTAGCAGGAGTTCATTTAGCTGGCAAAAAAAATTGACAAGCGTAAGAAAAGACAGCTGCCACACTCCAAGCTTAATGCAAGGATTGGCTCTCCACTACCCAAACATGGCATTAATATCTCCTAATTGGGGTTGTGTATGCTTCACACCCCAATCAGAGCGCAGGAAATCAACTTGAAGCGTATTTCTCGTTGAGCATGACAGTTTGACTAAAAGCCTTGATGGAGAAGTGGAAATGCACAGAAAGAGGGAGGTTGGCATTTAAACGTCAAAGCTATTAGCCATACTCGCAAACGCACACACGCATCTTGCAGCTGCAACACAGCATTTCTTTGAAATGTGTCAATGGAACAGCAAGTGATCTCAATCTTTTATTAGCCAGGGAAGACTGTTTTGATCATGAAAAAAAAGTTGAAGCACACAACTGGAAAATGAGTAAATGTGAAAAACAAAGTTTGGGGTCGTTTGGGTAATTTAATTCTTTGACAAAAGTGAAGTTTTAAGGATATAATTATTATTATTTTTCAAACAAAAATCAGTATTTCTAACCTTCTTAATGTCTCGACTATACCTTTTTATTAATTTTGCAACTCATTTGAATAATAAACAAATGTGACTTTTCATGGAAAACACAAAATTCTCTGTGTGACCCCAAACTTTGAAACAATAGTGTATACAGTATGATATAATATATACTAATATGAATAATGATAATAATAATAATACAACATATGACATTTTGCTATGAAACTGAAACATGTTTTGTACTGGAAAGTGTGACTCTGGAGGTGGTATTAGCAAATAATTGAAGATAATGTTAAAGAAGACCTTTGCAAATAATAATAATTGAATAACTAAAGCAAACATTTAAAATATCCCATCGGTACATTATTTTGCTAATGTTAAGTATTATTATTCTCATCTTACTAATCATAAAAAATTATATTGAACATTTACAAATAATATGTGACAAAACAGATGGCAGACATTTCTACTTTTAACTTTACTATACAATATAGAAATATATAGAATAGAAATACATTCTACTAAATTACCCGATTCATTGTTAATAAAAACTATACAAAAATAGAATGACTAAAACTGCCCTTACTTTGAGGTATGGCAATATAGATAGATGGATAGATAGATAGATAGATAGATAGATAGATAGATAGATAGATAGATAGATAGATAGATAGATAGATAGATAGATTTCTGTTATCATTATTATTATTGTTATTATTATTATTTTTGTTATTATTATTATCTTATAGTGGACTGTTTGCGACCACATCAGTAAAAAAGCAATTCGGCACAAAATAAACACAGGGGAAATGGGACCATGTTACCGCCCTCTGTTACAAACAAAAATATATCACACTTACTCTGCAAATCACTTGAACAGATACTCAATAGTAGTCAACGTTATACGAATTGAAAGTGTGTTATCATTATATTAGACGAGATCGGACAATTTTTTTTGTCATTCTAGACAAAGAGAAACGCTGATCCACTCAATCAATGACAACTACTTAAGTGTTTTAGTAACTTTGTCAAGGACTCTTAAAAAAGGGGAAACCAACTATAAAATGCATGACCTTGATTTGTATAATCTGTGACTCTTACAGAAGAAAACGGTCCCTAAATTCCACAGCAATACGGAATCTAACATTAATTATCAGTGTTATTATACAAAGGAACGCATAACACACTAACTTTACTCTTCTTACTGTCTTAACTGTCACTCCTTCGTACACGATCATAACACACCATTCGTTACCAGCAGGTTTGTATACACCTACAAAGTACAACTGAATACAGTTATGGTAGAGCTGTATCGAGCACAGAATTTGAGGGCACTGAAATTTCATAATGGAGATGTTCTCCTAAAGTTATGTACTTGCATTTAGCATCCAAGCTGTATTTACATCTGTGAAACAGAATACTGAAATCGGGAGTTTATTTGTATGAGCATATTTGGTTGTGTGTTTTCAGTAGGGAAAGGTAGGCAACACATCATTAACACGCTACTTTCGGGGGTCAGCAATCTGAGGCGTAATGTAATTAAGTTTTAAATGTATTAACTATTAATTAGGGCGGCACAGAAGCTGAGTGGTTAGCGCGTCTGCGGCACAGTTGTGAAGTCATGGGTTCAAATCCAGCTTTTATCTTTCACACATGGAGTTTGCATGTTCTCCCAGTGCTTGCGTGGGTTTCCTCTAAGCAATCCTGTTTCCTCCCGCATTCCAAAAACATGCATGTCAGGTAATTTTAGCCAGTTCAAACTGTCCCTAGGTGTGAATGAGTGAGTGAGTTGTCGGTTTCTGTCTGGAGTTGTTTGTTTCTGTGTGCCCTGCGACTGTCTGGCAACCAGTTCAGGGTGTCCCCTGCCCACAGCCCGAAGTGTCGTGTGTAGCATGGTCGCCGTGGCGAACGGCTGGCCCCGCCCCCTGGGCACCGACTGTAGTAGATCAGCTAATTTGCGTGTGTGCTACTTAAGGGTGGGTTGTGGGTATTGCGGGGCTGGTTCATTTGCATTTTCTGTTCTGTTTTGCTCTGTCCTGTTTTGTTTGATTCAGAGGAATCCTGTGTTTGCCCGTTCTGAGTTAAAGCCTGTTTTGTTGGTATCCCTAGTCTTAGTTCCTGTTTGCCTGTAAGCCTGTTTTTGTTTGTTTTGTCCCTGAGTGTTGGACGACTTTTATTTTGCTAAATAAAAGTAAGGATCGTTAACGCGAATGAGTTCATCCTTCCTGCCTCCTGCCTCCGTTCTGGTCCGCCCTCGTGACACGAAGATAGCTGGGAGGGGCTCCTGCAACCCCGTGACCCTACTGAAGATAAGCGGTGCAGATGATAGATATATGGATGGAACTAGTAACTATACCTAATTCCATTTTTTCAGTAATGTGCCCAACACTGTCTATCAGGATGGAATACTTTGTGGATCATGGCCTGGTTCACATGACGACTGCATGTGCTCCTGTGGCTTACCGTGCTTTTCTGACACTGGATGCTGGTGCTGTTGAACCTCAGTGCTGGGATGCTGAGCATGTTCCCTTGGATGTGAAAAATACACTCGTAGTTCCTCTGGCCAGATTGCGGCTGGGGAAGGTTCTGTGCCAGGAGCGTGATTGGCCTCGTCACTCCCGCGGGGATATAGATCTGAGTGGAGGGTAGGATTTGGGGACACTCCTGGACATATGAAAATAAAGAAAAAAGAAGATGAGATGTGACTGAAAAATAGGTCGAGCCCCTCAGTGGCAATGCAGATCGGGATTTCTAAACTGTTTTAAGTGCAGTTCTTCAGTAATGTAGCTATATTCATAATTGATGAAATACACAAACACATCAGTTGAAAACAATACTGGTGACGTGCAGTCAGGGAGGGCAGTGCCTCAACTGTAATCATGAAAGTATAAAATGAAAAATGTTTTAAATGGTTACATTTATTTAGTGTTAAATCATTTTCTAGGTTATTTTTTTTAATCGCGGTTAACACATTGTTTTATGAATGTTAATACAATTGGTAAGTCACAAAATGTCTCAAAGCTTTGCACAGGCCTCAATTACACCCTCCACTGATCTGAAATCAGCATGCAATGTATTGCAGATGCAGAGTGAGGCACATAAATCATTTGCCTCGTGGCAGAGGGTGATAGTGAGACCAAGGGATCTGATTTAGCGCTCACCTCAGCCCCCAACAATAGAATTAGTGATTGGCATGCTAAAAGCAATTGAAGACCTCAGTATTTTTGTCCATGGAAATGTTTCCACAATGGAGAATTACCTCTTGCCTATATTTATTCAGTACATATACTTAATTTATATGTCAAGATAAGACTTTAAAACTCGTTTCTTACACTACAGTCTATGCATTGCTTTCTTGCTCTGCCAACCAAATGATGTATATAAAACAAGTTCATATATGTGTAAATCTGATTGGACCTCACCAGACACAGACTTCACTGCATGTCACTGATAAATACAGATTCACATTTGATAGGAAACACAGAACTTTGTTTCTCACACACATAAAAAAAAATATTCTTGTGATTTGTGAGCAGCTCGGCGGCGCAATGGTTAGCGCGTGTGCAGCACAGTTCTTAGGTCACGAGATCGAACCTTCCTGTGTGGAGTTTGCATGTTCTCCTCGTGTTTGTGTGGGTTTCCTCCGAGCACTCCGGTTTCCTCCCACATTCCAAAAACATGCATGTCAGGTTTATTGGCCGCTCCAAATTGTCCCTGGGTCTGAATGAGCGAGAGAGTTGCCTATCCCTGTGTTCCCTGCGTTTGGCTGGCAACCAGTTTAGGGCGTCACCTGCCCACTGCCCGAAGATAGCTGGGATGGGCTCCAGCGCCCCCGCAACCCTACTGAGGATACGCAGTGCAGATAATGGATGTTTGCAGGCACCAGGTTCGCAAGGAGGATACATGATTTCACACGAACTCTAAGCTCCACCACTGTATCAGTTAAGTTAAAGCCTGATGTGAAATGCAAAAAAAAAAGGACTCTGATAAAAATTAAGATTGTCGGTCTTGGTAGAGGATTTTATCTTTTTCACAGAGATAGCTAGGTGTGAATGAGCGAGTGAGTTGCCTGTCCCTGTGTGCCCTGCAACTGGCTGGCAACCAGTTTAGCACGTCCCCTGCCCACTGCCCGAAGATGGCTGGGATGGGCTCCAGCACCCCCGCAACCCTACGGAGGATAAGCGGTGCAGGTAATGGATGGATGGATGGATGGATATGTAATAAAGGATTTTATTGACATCTAAAACACAATAATCTCATCTAAAATGTGTGCATTAAAAACGGAGTCAACTGATTGATCTTAAGCCCAGTGTAGAGTCTATGATTCAAAATATTGAAGATAAACAAAGAAAAATGTGTATTGGACAACAAACAATGGCTGTCATTAATATTTTTATGTAAACTATTCCATTGAATGATCAAATGTAAACATGCAATATTGAATGCATCTTGATCACTTTACCAGTTACTGTTTATTCACGAAAATAAAATGTATTGCATGTGTATTTGTCAATCTTATTGCAAAACCTCCTTTTAATTTAGATGCACATGATAATCACATGACTGTTAATGCAAAGCAAGAAACCTGTCTTTCTTGAACTGAATATTATATTTCTTAATGAGCCCATTATGATTCAGTTCCTGGTTTGGTTTGTAACATTCTCACAACATTTATAAAACATGTCTCATTTGGATTTAACAACTATTTAGCCAAAATCTCTATATTAAAAACATGATTATAAACATAGTTCTCAACAGTGTGCCAAATGCATGTAGATAATCGATTTACTATTGAAGGAATAATTTACATGTATATACAAAGTATGTAAGTGTAGTATTTTTTTAATCTATAGTGACAAAGTTAGCAATTTGTCTTGACTGTTATTCAATAGTTTCCTTTGCGGAATGCCCACAAAAGTCAATGAATAATGGATTGTTCTCTTTCACTCTGCAAAATAACTGTCCTCAGAATAAATAGACAGGCATTGTAATGGCCAACTTTTGTAAGAGGTTTATCCTGGCTGATAGCTGGTATTTTGATGGAGAGTAGAGGAAGACAAGAAAAAAAAGGAATAAGAAGAAATCGATGTGGTAGCTGGAGTGAAGCAGATTGTCAAAAAGGACGGCTGGCTGTTCAAGTCAGAAGTATTCACAGGTGGGGATGGAACAGGGATGCATTGCCACAATGCCTTGCAGCGCTAATAAAAACAAGAAAAAAAGGGGCCCTGTGCGGGTGTGTATGGGCCCGAATAGTGTGCTCGACGGTAAAGTACGGAGTCTGAAGTAGCAGCAATTGTTAACGTTAAAGGAGCATGTTCAAGCATCTGTTCCAATTAAGGAACCAAATTCCCGCGAGCTAGATGCAAACACACTTATAAACAAACTGATATGTCCTGACAATATAAGACTGGTGATTGCCTGAGGGACTTTTAGGGGCTAATCTCCAACTTCCAAGTGGTCAAAACATTTATTAAAAATTTTATACAGAGTGAAAAAATAGCATGAACTACGATATACAAATATTACATGAACTATGATGTAAACGTGTACTTTTTGAAATACTTATAGGTGAAGGAATTTGTATTTATTTTACATATTGTGGGGCTCATCTAAAGGGAGCTAAGATGATTGGCGGGCATTATTTTTCTTTTCTTTTTTATCATGTTTTCTTTTTACAATTTTTCATCTTTCCTTATTTTTTATTGCTTTTTGTTTTTCATTTCTTCTTTGCTATTTAATCATGTTCATTTTTTCTTTGTTCTTCTCTTCATCCAGTTTTTACCATTTTTTCCTTTCCTTCTTTTTCTCCTTTTTTCTTCTTTTAATTGTTCTTTTTCTATTTTTCCACTTTTCTTTCCTTTTTTCTAGATGTTTTCTTTTTTTTCTCCTTTTCCCCGACTTTCCTTTTTGTTCTTTACTCTATTTTTTCTATGTTTTTCTTTTATCTTCTTCCTCTTGTCCTTACTTTCATCTTTTTTTTCATTCTCATCTCCCTTTCCTTTTTCTTTTTCTTTACAAAAGGCTGGACAAATATGAGGAGAAAAATGGTCCAGTTTGGTCACTTTGAATCTCTAAAGTTTGTATTCTTCTTTGTACTTTTTGGCAGTTGTTTCCAGTTACACTAAACAACACAACGGCATCTAGAGGTCAAATAAAACACGCTGTCCCTTTAATGTATGCAGCCCACGCAAATTTTGGATTCATGTATCACTGATTGATTGGTTTGGTTTCAAATGAGTTTTTCATGTTTCTTTATTTTTATTTGTGTAAAAAAATGTTCTAACATACGTTTGTGGATAACTTGATTTGGCTCACCCTTACTGAGACCCTAGCCTTGGTGGCCCCCATGAAAATGGAGTTTGAGACCCCTGGTTATTTTGATTGCCATCAAAACGGCATTGTTCCCCGACCACACATTGATAAAACAGTGAACAAAATAGTTCGTAGCACTTCAAAGTGATACAAAACGTCTTGGAGGAAACATCACAGATTTAAAAGGAGGGTGCAGGTAAACCAGTGGGAGAGCAGAATATGAAAAGAGGTGAAGTGAGGGGGAAGAAGAAGAAAAGAAGCAAGGTGGTCTTCATGGGAGCAATTGACTCATATATTAAAGTGGGAGATAAGACCCGACCTGAAGAGGCAGTCGGAGCGCTGCTACAAGGGAGTCGTCATTCAGCTCGACTCTTTTCCGCATGGTCAACGTATATGCGCCAATACACATTCAGCTCAGGACACCCAGTTCAACTACACAGCAAAGTTAATCTTACCCTCTGGCGTGGTGAAGTCAGTATGCACACTCTTAGTTGCGGAGGATGTTTTACATTAGCCACAGGGCAAAAACATTGACACTCTGATCAAAAGTTTTGAAGGTAAGCCACCAACAGAGTTGAGTTCGGTTCACGTTCCAAATTCAAAACCACGCTCACGTTTGTTACAATATTGAAATTTGTCATTGCCTATTTATCCTCATTGATGTGTGATGTCTTGTTTCATAACGATCTTTTTTATTGTAGTATTTTTCAACATATTCATTAGTTTAGTCGTGAGAAGTTAAATCGCATATGTATTCATTTATTTGGTTACATTCACTTGACTTCTTGATGTATTAAACAAGTTGATAGTTATTGTTTAGCTTTATTTTGTAGGTAGGGAATAAGCTTGGACGATAAACGTTCCTGTTAGAAACAGTTTGGACAAAAGCGTCTTGTCACAGAATTTTCCACTTGAGCTTAGTGTTTGAGTTTTGTTTTGAAACAACCACTCTATCGCCCTACCAGCATAAGAGTCATCGTCCGCCATTTTTCTGTTTACGTCTTGGTCTTCGAAGACCTCACTTTTTGCGTGAAAGTATATATGGTTTACATTTACACTTTAGAGACAGGTCCTTTCTTTGATTCTTATTAATGGAAAACATATTTTGATGAGAACCTAATTTTTTTTCTTTCAATTCTTAAAAATCTCGTCTCTCCTTGGTCTTGTGACGCCTCACATTCGTTAGATAATTTGTGTCATAGAATTTCATCATGTCTATTAAAGTATAGGTATTGAAAATTTAAACTAGAGACAGGGACTCCACTTTTCAAACTATGACCACGTAATTTGTGATTGAATATGACTTATAGGCTCCGAAACGGTTGAAGCAATTTTTATTGAAATTTACATGCTTGTACTTTAGGCCTCAGTTAGTGTCTTTAGCTGTGCCAAGGTACCCCCAACAGTTCTAACAGAAATATTGAAACAAATGCTATCACATACAGAGCCCCCTAACTACTTTGTGCTGCAATTATCACTAGTTCACTGCTTTGCAGTAAAAATCTATATTTAAAAAAGTTTGAATAAAAAAAAAACAACAGATGCTTCCCGCACCATTGAGGAAAAGCTAAGATTCAGGCCGATTGGCAGGCACCCTTTGAATTGAAATTTCTAAAGCTGATTGGCCAAGTCATATCATAGTGTCTTTCATATTATATTGTGACCGGGCACCTGCTCTGTGTTCCCCTGCATCTCGCTGAAGAAGTTTGAGTCCTTCGCCTTCGTCATGCAGCCTGCATCTGCCGAACATCGACTCATTTAAAATTTGTTCCGGTTTTAATTTACTGCGAAAACTGTGGGATCTCTGTATAGTTGGCTTTGGAGCTGCATGCGGCTGTTTGGGGCTCCCCAGTGGCTCCCTGGCACTCTTTCATCAAACGATGGCACCACTTCACCCAAGTGGAATGCCCAGCAACGCCATGCCCAGCAACGCCAAGCCCAGCAACGCCAAGCCCAGCAATGCAGGCGTACAATGTTTTGAATATTTTATATTTCAATATTTTATCCCTAAATCATACTTAATTTGTGAGTAACTGAAAAGACCCTTTACACTCCAGCTGAGGACAATATTTTTGCCATTTTCACTTGGTTCACCCCCGGGAGAAAGTTTTTTCTACATTTGTGGCACCCGAGATAAAATGAGTTTAAGACCCTCGTTTTATGTGCAAGCACGGCAAAGCCATCGGATCATCTGTTTGATGTCGGCCCAATTTAAAATTACTTCCTATCAGCAAGGAGATGTCCTGACCACAATGATGTCAGAGATGAGGCAAGTCCCCTGATTGGCTATCAGGCGTCACCCAGGAGGCCACCTTCCTGCAGCATTGACACTGTGTGAGTATGATGGATGAGGATGTTTCCCTGCGCTTGTGTGCACGTGTTTGTGTGTGTGTGTGTGAGTGTGTGTCAAGGGGTCACCACAGTGAAGAGGGTCCCCAGGGATTAGCGTCACAGTCCAATGAACCGTTTCAGAAAGGAGGGGACAAGACCCCATCGACCTGTTCTTTTCTTTAACACACATGCGGCAAGAAAAAGGTAGCAATATGATGACCGCATCTCCCAAGAGAGAGAAAACGAGACATCTGTTGAGCAATGTCTCAGTTGCACACATTAATATGGCCGCTCTATTAGAGACTAGGAGCGACAGAAAGTAACTGATTGGCTCAACACACAATATCTCAAGAAAGTTCTACCGTGCCTTCTCAATTGATTTATCCATTTCATCAACAGGGAAGTCGTTTGTATTTGCTCTCAAGCTTTGTGCTGCTTCTGAGCTTTGGTGTGTACCACCTAACAAGCTAGTGCACATTGTATGACATGTTCCTGAAACAATTATTCATGATTTCAGGATTGAAAATGTTTGGAATACTTTAATTCATTTTAATATTTAATCTTTCTAAAGGGACAAAGAGTGATATTTGACCTCAATATGTCGTTGTCTTGAGGAATGCAACTATATTCATTTAATTCATGATCAAAGCCACCTTGCAGAATCAAAATGTTGGTAATTATGTTACATAAAAACCTGAAATAAATGAAATCATAACTAAAGTTTTCTTTGTACCCGGCTAAACTTCTGAGAAATACTATAAATATTAGTCAGATTTTTCTGTTGTTCTTTTAGTGCTCGAAATGTAGAATATTCTTTTTTTTTTAAATCGAGAAGAGAGGAAAAACAAGGGCCAGCATCAGTAAAACACTGCAACAGCACTGCAAGGAACGCATGGGCAAATTCAAAGTTATAAATACAGACTTCCTCCTATTGAATATGACAATAGTCTACATTGATATTTTTGGAATTTTTAAAAAATGAGTTCATTGAGTGCAATATAAATACCTTAATTATTGTTTTGCTTGGAGACAGACTTTAGTAACTTATGAAAGAGTACTGTGAAATGATTAACATAAGGTAAAAAATAAAAACAATAGAAAATGCCATTTCATTATTTATTATTGATGTTATTGAACATGTGCTATCAAGATATTTCACGGACCCAAATGCATTTTATCCTGCATTACAGTAACACAATCAAAAGTATCACTCTTCTTTATTGTTTTTTTGAAATGGCTTTACTTTGTGCGCCCAACAAAATGCACCCTTTTAAAATGTCCCTAGATTTTTTTACTATATAGTACCAACAATGTAAACTTTAACGTTCATTTCATTCCATCCATAATTCATAATGCCAATTGGGACAGTACAGAGCACATGCAAGGGAACCCCCTAGAATCAAATCAACATTATAAAGTATTGTTTCTTGGAAACTACCCTTGCTTTCCATTTGGCACTACAAGGCAGCTGAAACATTTAGACGCTTTCGGGTTCTGATACTGATCCAAGACCATTATCTCAAACATGACGGTGTCTGAACCGGATGGCTCCCAACAAGGATGGAGGAAAGATAATGCATCTGACCTCTAGTCCTCTGACTGGACAGACCTCTTGGCACACATATCTACTACAAATACAATAGTGTAGTTGTATGCGTTATCTGATGGCCATGCGTGATTGCAACACAATCTGGATGCTATCCAAATCTGAACAAGTCAAAGATGAAGATGCTGTTGATTGCCATCAGCTAGGAGATTGTTAAGAGACCAAAAATATGTAGTGGGTTTACAAGGGTGTGGAGAGGAAAAACAACCTTTCATTTAGTAGTGCGATTATCCGAGGTCATGCTGTTTAAGGTGATTATAAAAGGCATATGGAGTGCTGACAGAATATATACAGTAGGAAAATGAGTGTTTGTGAAATGTTATAAATGCCAACCCTCTATACGGTGAGAACATAACATTCTCAGACATTTGTGTAAAAAAGTCAAACGATGGTGAAATAAAGTAAATCAAAATATTTTATGCAAAGTAATATGACATGTAAAAAACAACTGAAAAAAAAATAAAGAACATTCTCTGAAAATATGAAGCGAAACTACACAGCAAGATTTTTTTCTGTTGCCCCATTTATCCAGTAAAATATAAATAGGAATCCTTAAAATTATCACTGATTTAGTGTGGCACACACACAAATAATCAATGTTTGACTTGTATTACTCTATTGTTAACACAAGAAATTGTCAGGGACTTTGAAAATCTAATGTCTGAAACCAGTATGGAAGGAAGGTAATCACAACTAAGGTGATTGTATTGTATGGTAGTGTATTGAATAATTTATAAGATGAAATGAAATGATCTGCATTTATATAGCGCTTTTCAAGTCAATGACCTCCCAAAGCGCTTTACATTGTGCTTCACATTTCCCAATAGCAGCCATGATCTGTGCAGCCATGTAAGGCTGCTAACCTGCTTATTGGGGGTATTGGGGGTTCAGTGTCTTAGCCAAGGACACTTCGGCATGTAACACGGACAAGCCGGGATTCGAACTGGGATCCCTTAATCCTAAAACGATCGCTCTACCTCCTGAGCTACTGCCGCCCCAAGAGACTTTCAACGAACTTATAGCCTCGGTTAGCTTTATGATTTGAGGTAAACATTCAGGGTGTTGGAACTGAGCCCAAAATTCAGGGTGTTGTAACGGAGCCCCCTTTCCAATGAACTGCTCACCACTTGTTGTGGAGACCCGGGTGCTAAATGACTTGTAAACGACCTGATTTTTCTAT